>NW_010564150.1:27520-131625 GCF_000687285.1 Phaethon lepturus
GCTGGCTTCTTTCTGAAACTACGAGAAGGCAGAAATATCAGCTATCATCTTGTGCCTGCTCAAAACCAGGTACAGTTTCTACAAGAAAAGGTAATGGTTCAAAAGCCTTTTTGAATGTGCAAAATGTGTTACACACTGATCAACTTTTTCAAGATGACTGCCAGTTATTCAGATTTAGTTTTAGGCCACTAACACCCGCCCCCCCTGCCTACCCCCGCCTTCCTTGTCTTCACCTAGTAGTTACAAAGAACCTAATGCAGTCTAAGTTGGTGCACTCTACAATAGGTTTTGAACAGAGCAATTGATACGATGAATACGTCCTCAGTTTATAGCAAGCTGTTGAGGAAAAGAGTTATAGTGTAGAAATGAATAAAGGGTTATGAGTGAACAATGCTTCACTGAAACACTGCCTTGCAGAGTCAGCTATGGGTAGAATTTTTTTTGCCTCCGGAAGGCAAAACATAATGCTTCAGACATAGGCACTAAAACCACGTACACAAAGGCAAGGTCATACAAAGAGCGAGGACTACGGATCCTGGTAGTTTTATTGAACTGTTCAAATTCAAAAGCACAAGGCCAGATATTTACTCCAATGGAATTACTATGTATTTGGTTAAAGTTCAGGTACCTCTGTTGCCTTTCAGAAGGGAGCCATGCCTTCACATTGAACACGCTAACTTTTTTTGGACGATTGTAACGCAGTGCTTAAACTGCTCTAACAATGACTGGCACTTCTTGCAATATTTATTTTGTTACCACTGCTCTTACTGTTGCTGTGTTTACCCCCTGCTGGTTCCTGCCTCCCAAGCTGGCAAATAGCTTGGTGTCTATAAACAGCTTTTATTCACGGCAAAAATTCAGCTCCTGAAAGCGGTCACATTCTGATGAGTATTTAAGTGGCAATCTGAGACCACGTATCAGCACCTGCTAATCTGAGATTCATTCTACTTTGAAATTCACTGTTTTAAGTAACAGTGTTTCAATCAATATATGTTTGAAAACATCCTCCAGTCCTTCCTAGACAGAAAATTTAGTGCCATGAAAATTCCTTTAAATAGGTAAATTTAAATACTTGCTGGCCTATTACTCAGTGGACAATAAGATATTACTAAGTAATTAATGGTATATTCTTGTCTTTGAAATCAAGGATAAAGGCCTTGCGTAACTGTCCAGAATATGCTGTAGTATTGCAAGCATATTCTCTTAGCAAATGTCTATGCTCTGCATTTTTTACTTTAGAAATACCATAGCTTGGATTGCAAAGTTAAATCACAGACAGCTCAGTTTGTACATGGACTGAAGCGGCTATGAATCAGTATTGACTTCATTTCTTCACTGTCTTTGGAAAATACAGTTTGATGTCTTACATCAATAAGAGGAGGGATAGCTACTACTTCTGAGCCATAACTCTTTTCCTGTGAGGCAAAACTTCATTACATATTTATTGCTCTCCTTTCAATCTGACCTTGACCTTTTCAACTGGCTATTTAATTCAGGATATTAACAACCTCCCTATGTTCACAGCATATGGCCTTTTTGTATAGTTTCTCACACAACTGTGAGAAAATTGACTTAAGTCCTTCTGAACACCCTCTCTTCTGTCTAGGAGCCAACAGTTTGTTTTTCAAGGAAGCAGTCTGACAGTCTTGTGACAATTCCCCTCAGCTGAACAAATTTAAAACTAGACCTTTCAACTCCCTTGGCTGTGTTTGCTACCCCAAAAATCCAAATTTTCAGGTGCAGATGGAGTGCTATTGGCTTAACTCACAGCTGTAGCTTGTTATCACTGGAGACTCTTTCAAGAGCCAACAATACATTTTAAACACTAGTAGCTTGTGCAGGAGAGTGGATTTGGGGTTAGGGATTCTTCTTCTTCTTCTTCTTCTTGAAAAACTCACAGTTCGTTCTTAATGCTTGGAGAAATCACCTGCTGAAATGTGTCTGGTTGTATGTGAGGACTTTTGATACAAACCCAGATGTATGCCAAGAGCGTATTTTTTTATATGTATATATATATACACATACACACACACACACACACGCCATCCTTATGATGGTAAATAGTGGAGCATAACTAATGAACTAGCATATTTATTTCACCACTGTGAAAGGCATTTTCTAAAACTAGCTATTTCCCTGGGCCAACTGTTTGCAATGTTCTCTACATAGTGTTTTGGGGTTTGTTTTTTAAAAGTTTTTAATTTTTTTTAATGGAGTACTATGTACTATGATTAATTTACTAATTTGCATTTGCACTGTTGCAAAAATCTCATAGTTGTTACATTTGAGAAAGACTATAGCAATTCCTGTCAATTTTTTGCTTGATTTCCTGTTCTGTACCTTTTATTACATGTGGTAAGGTTGCTTGACATAAAGAACAGCCCAGAACTGAATGAAGTTGAATTTATAAGTTAATAAATGGTATATGGATGCCAACATCATGTCTGCATGAAGTTTTCCCAATTAAGAGATTGACTGTATTTTTTAATGTACATACTTTCTATCATTTGATGGTAGATACGTATTTTTATCTGGAAGTTTTTGACAGAGAATAAAGTGAACTCTGCCTTGCAAGTAAGTAGGAGTGCAGGCTGGAATGACTAGTGACTCACCTAAATAGTCAAATACTGAGAAGCAACATTGGTAGCAGTAAGTACATTTGGAAATGTAAACCATGTATAGAGGAAAAAATGCATCAAGAACTGTACTGCGCTGTTACGAATAGCATAATCTGTAAGCAACAGTTGCCTGCATTCTCCTGTGCACATTATGAAATAACTTTAATTTGTAAGAAGTCTCACAACTGGAAGTATGTAGCCTTGTCTGTACATGTTTTATAGACAATAGGGCTACGTACAGGTAGGTGAGAAAAAAAATTATGCATCAAAATATTCTGAAGCATCTATCGGTTTTAAATAAATTTTGGATTTTGGAATTCAAGGTTAAACGTGGTGGGTAGGAGGACTTCAACATTTTTATAAAACATTTCCTCTTTAGTAATCAACTTGGACACAAGTTTACTACAAGAAATATTCCTTTAAGCAGGCAAACAACTGTAGGCACCAAAGAGAGGTTTTTATAGTGACAAGGTTTAGTCCTATTACTGAGAAAATGAGAACTTGGCTCTGCAGTCAAATCAAAATGTGCTGACTGTACTACTGGCCCCCAGATTTAGTGAAAGACTTTTGAAGAAAGAAAGTTAAAATAAGTTTTTAAGTAGTTTTCTTGTGTGCTAGTATGAAGTATCTCCAGGCAGATTTACCCACTTCAAATTAGATTATTCTGTTTTACTTCTCTTCTTAAATGGGAATGGTTTTAATTTTTTTTTTTTTAATTGTGAAACGTTTGAATTTAACCTACTTATAACACAGATGAGTCTTACAAGTAAGACTTCCAGTAAGGTTACTTTCTATTTTGTGATGGCTATGGGCACTACACAAGGCATAGATTTAGACCAACACCATTCCATCTGTACCATCATAGAACTAAGAATGATGGATGTAAAAGCTAAACTAGAAAATAGAACATAAACATCATCTTTTAAGTTGTGTTAGTGTAAGCTGCTAGAAAAGTGACTGAAGATTTTATTTGTTCACAGGAGACTGGGGGGGGGGGGGGGCGGGAATCCTTAAAGCTTGCAATGTCAAAAATAAAACTACAGCTGAGGAAGAAAAGGTACATGTTATCTGGTAGCGATAGCAGTTCTGTTAGGGAGTTAATTATAAGTGGTGTATATATACTTATATAGACAGATCCTTAGTCTTTCACAAAGAGAAACTGTATTTTCAATTGTATTTCATTTCAAAAGTAAGATTATCTTATATTTGTCTAGAGAAAAATTCTAAAAATTATTTGCAGTAATGGGCTGGGATATAAATGGCCTCAAATTGCACAGCAGAGTTTTCATGTGACTGATATATTACAAAACAGGCATGGTCCTGACCAAACAGGATTTATGACTCTGAAGATCAGCAGACTTTGTAGTAGTTTCTTTCTAATTTGAAATTTATTGTGCTTGTCTAGGTTGCTCTGACTTCCAGATAGATTGTAAGTGGTAGTGTACAGGTATTCTCACAGATTGTAATGCACATTACCTCTTAGGTTATTCTAATGTAATTAATAGAGGTGTAAAACTATTACAAGATCAGTATCAGAGAATGTTGATTCCAAAATTTCCTTCCGCATCAGTCCAAATACAGTTTAAGAAGTTGTTCTTTTTACATAGAACATTAAGAATAGGAGGGTAAAGATGCATTGACTTGCTGTTCGAATGTGTTTTATCATGTGTTTGCAATTGGTAGCTTTGTTGGCAATCAGGTTTCTCCCAGGCAACCACAACCTCTATTTCCGTTGCCCCAAACAGTTTAATTACAGAAAAACAGCATCAAATTATCTGTGACTGATATGTCTGAATGTGAATTTGCGTATCATACTCCTTCTAAAAGGATTTGCAAGTGTCTGTTTCTATAAGTAATAGGCACCCAGATACTCTAACTCAGTGCATCACTGATACCTGACAACTACAATTAATTTGCATACTGTTAAATCCTGAGATATTTTGTAACCCCCAAAAATTTATCTAGCATGTCCAGGTATTATCTGTTCATTATCACAATGGCTTTGTTATGGACTCTCAGAAGTCCATAACAGCTAAGGAAGTGTAGGACACTCTGCATTGCTGCTCATGGTGACGTCTGAAACTGTGTTCTGGCACCACTGCCCCTTATGGATCAGAAATAGTGTGAACTGTGTTGACTTTGTGTGGGACAGAGTCACAGCAGCTAGTGTGGGGCTATGTTTTGGATTTGTGCAGGAAACAGTCAACACAGGGATGTTTCAGTTACTGCGGAGCAATGCTTACACACAGTCAAGGCCTTTTCTGCTGCTCACCCCGTCAGCAAGGAGGCTGGGGGTGCACAAGAATCTAGGAGGGGACACAGCTGGGACAGCTGACCCCAGCTGACCCAAGGGCTATCCCGTACCATATGGCATCATGCTCAGCAAATAAAGCTGGGGGAAGAAAAAGGGAGGAGGGGGACATCTGGAGTGAGGGTGTTTGTCTTACCAAGTAACCATTCTGTGTGATGGAGCCCGGCTTTCCTGGAGATGGCTGAACCCCTGCCTGCCCATGGGAAGTGGTGAAGGAATTCCTTGGTTTGCTTTGCTTGTGTGCCTGGCTTTTGCGTTCCGTATTAGACTGTCTTTATCTCGGCCCACAAGTTTTCTCACTTTTACCCTTCTGATTCTCTCCCCCATCGCACCTGTGGGGGGGCATGAGCAAGTGGCTGTGTGGGGCTTGTTGCTGGCCAGGGTTAAACCACAACAATTGTGCAGGTACCTACATTGTGCAGGTCTTTCTGGGGATCCTGAGTGGAAATAAGTGCTGTTACGTTGACCTTGGCTGGCAATGGCTAGGGGGAGCGATGATGACATTCAGAGCCTGACAGCACACGAGCCATGCTGCAGCTTTTGGGCACAAGATCTGCTTAGACTTCCAGGGAAGCCCTCTGCACTTAACGTAGACACATGAAAACAGAATCCAAACTTCTCGGGTGTAACCTAGCAGTCTGGTAAGCATAGCTCACAATGACCTTTTTTTCCATTTGGAACATATAAGAGGATGAGTTTAAAGACAGAAACAGTTTTTACGATTGGGAAAAATGATAAAGGTTAAGATCAGGTGATATAGAAAAAGTCATGGGCCTCCTGTAAATTCTCAAATGTTTCTTTTACAAATAGGACAAATAAGGGAGATATTAAAATACCACATCATATGTTATTCTTGTAGGTCTATCAATTACACAGCCTTTAACAGTCCCTTAGGTATGGCACTGGGATGGCAAGAGAGATGTTTTCGGTTATGCATCATGTAAAGAAAAATGAGCAAGAAATGCTGTACTTGATACTGCGTTTTTAAACACTGGAAATAAGTTCCTTTCATTCAGAAAAAAACCCTCCAAGGCTCCAAATATTTGCCTAGTTATTCAGATCAAAGTTTTCATTAAATAAATCATGTTGAATAAGCAGCATAAAACTAAACAAATCGTACATCCTCAAAGAGGATGCCATTTCATAGCAGTCCCAAAACACCCTTATATTACCAAATAATCTACTAAGGTAAGAATTGGGCAATCACCTGGAATCAGTAGTGTTGCTGTTGCCTCATGAAACATCTCTTTTCTGGTTTGTTTTCTACTTTATATACAGTCTACTCCTAAAATGGTCGAAGACAGCTTCAAAGACTTAGCAATAGAATAATATTTGTTTGTAAAAAGTGTCTTTCAGAGGGGTTGTCTATTGCCTCAAAGGTTGAGAGAGTTTCAGTATTACTCAATAGCTCTTTTCAGTGGCTTTATTCAATATCCATGTAAACTCAGGATATTTTGATAATATTTGCAATTAGGTAATTAGAAAGCTTCTGAATACAGCTTCATAGCAAATGTAATGATGTAAAAATTTTATCATATTACATATGTATCTTTCTGACATTTTGATTCACAAGAATACAAAGCTCTGTAAACTACCTTAGTTTGCTGAAGTGCAAACTGTATGGAAATTTTACAGAGAATAATGAAAATTGGAGCAATTGGAGCTTACATGTTAGTTTCAGCAATCGGTTTTCATTAAAAATAAACATTGGCTCCTGCCCAACATAGGATAGCGCTCTCTTTACTTGCACAGCTTTTTCTTGCATGTTTTCTTCCTTATTTTATGAGAGAATGGCACCACGAGGCTTCAACAAAATGCTATAATTAAGAGTTGTGATTCATTAAATGTAAGAGAATTCTGGCTTTTGGATTTTACTATTCTATTTTCCAAACAGTATTTCTTTGTGTGACAAAGAGTTGTTTGTCTGTGCCTAGTTAGTAATATGAAGAATTTGCTTCTACTTGCTATTACAGTCTGCCTTGCTGGTCTGGTTATGGAACAGACGGAACTACAGCTATGAAGGCAACCATCATTTGTCACATGAGTAAAAACTGCAGCTCAGTAATGAAGTTGAGAAAAAAAGGGAAAAGTAGAAGAACATTTCTACGAGTACAACCTCTACTAGCTGTTAAAGCAGCAATAATTACATACTTATATGTACTTTGAAAGAAATGTTCATTATTATTATATATCCCAATATTCAGCAAATACTCTTCCCAATGTTCAGCAAAACAGATAGAGAGGAAGAAACGGTGAGCTATTAAGTGATGGTACTGAGGAATTATAAAGTTTTATAGACTACAATAATAAAAATAAAATATGATAACTACTTTCCTAATAATATGGGAAAAATATGGGATTTTGAGCAATGCGGTGGTGGCTTACCTGGGTCACATGCAATAGATCATTGCAAGACAACTCAGAAGTAAACACACACAGAGAGAATATCCAAGGAGTCTTAGTGGGAGGTGAATGCAGAATATTGAGTAGATTTTAGACAAAATCTGCTTACATATAAGAAGCACTAATCCGTGATAAGTTTTCTATCCTAATTTTTATTAAATAGGGGACAGTACATGAAAACACTTAAGTGTTATGATTTGAGCTGATCCAAGAGAAATGTCAGAACAAGTTACAGAAAAAATATCTAAAGGTTTTGCATTCCATACCTTGTAACTAAAGGTTTATTGTGTTTTGGATCCTGTAGACATTATTTAGGACAGTTTTCCTAAAAGTACTTTAATACCAGCATGTATCTATTTAACTGTAAAGCAGTTCCAGAGAACGTGCGTTTTATGAAGATAGTAATACCTAGACATGCCAAAAAAGTTTAATGTTGTTATAAAATTTTTCTTGACTGTTATTTTAGGATTTTGTAAGTTTTATGCTAATGCTGCTCTACTAGGATCCTCCTATGTACGAAGAGATTTAGAAAATTCCTGATTTTGTGTCAGAGTAGATATTTGGTAGTGAATGAATAGGTTGGCTATCTTCTTTTCATAATTGGTATCAGTAACAGTGGCAGACAAAGTCTAGTATTTTTACAGCACAGCACTGAAGATTATTTTGAAGTACGTAGAAACTCATTTTTTCGTAATTTTCAAAACTTGAGCTGGTTCATATGCTACAGAATATTAGGAAAAAGCAGAGTAAATGAAGAGGATAAATAGACAGAACACAATGATGTGCAGCAAGAATGCTATGGGGCTGCTATACAGCTGGGTTTCAAGTGGAAGTAGGTTTCTGACCGATGGGGGGGGGGGGGAAGAAAACAAACAAAGAAAAACAAAACAAAAAACCCCAAACCACATCCTAGAGAGAGTACTGCGGCAGCATGATTGGCGTGTCTTGATAACATACATTATATAGGTAGAAGAAATAAGTAACTTTATGATTTAGAGGTAATGCCATGCTACTTCTGCAAGCTAAGATAGAAGTCAGATCCATGAGCACCTATAAGCAAGAAAACACAAAAGTCTATCATTTTAGTGGGAGGCTGTTGCACCACTACTGTAAAAGTGCAAAAAAGAGCACCTATGAATAATAGAATGAGGAAGGGGAATAAATAATTTGATGTTAAAATAATGCAATTTATCTGAAATCAGGGATTATACTGATGTTACTATCTTGATTAAAAAAAAAAAAAATTCTTAACTGAAAAAGCTGCACTAGTACAATAGTTTGTACCTTTCCAGGAACAGGAAGCTCCTCTTTTTATTTTCTTTTTTAATGCATTTTTCTTGGGACCTTAGCTGAATATACTACTGATGATAGAATCTACTTGGGTTTATTCCAGTGTCTGCAATATATATTATAAATGCTTTATTTTATTGTATTTAATTAAGCCTGTGGAAAAGGCAGATATTCCCATTAATACTTTCATATAGGTACTCCCAAAGTAAAAGAAATTTCCTCAAATTTTTTAAATACCCAGGATAGGAAGCTTCTGAGGTCCATTCATGATACCAGTCTCTAGAGGAGAGTACAGAGGTATCCTTTCCCGTTATAGCGCACTAACAAAAATTCAAAGATTAAGAAAGACAAAACTTTGTCTTTGTTGTTGGGCTGAAGGTAACTGAGTAGCGAGGAAGAAATGCAATACCGTTGCAGTAAGAGAGAATGAAAGGTGAAGGATGTGAAACAGTAGATTGAAAAGACGTTTATTCTAATCATGACATGGCTTTTAATAATACAAGCTATCTGGTGGTGCTCTGCACTGCTAAACTCAGCACCTCATTAGTACTATTAGTACTGTTCACATTTAAACAGGAGATTCCTAGCAGGAAAATCTCTTTAGGCAATCTTAATCTCGTGTAATGGGATAGGAGTTTATATTGTGACAGGGCGGCTGGGGACTCAGTTTGATTTGACTTCCCAAATATGTTGATATGCTTTTTCAAAAACTAAAGTGAATGTGCACCAGATGGCATTTAAACTAATATTAGTTGCTACTTGCTAGAAGTATTTATGCTTTGTTATTGAAAACTAAAGTGCCAGCTCAACTTCTGTAATTGAACAGCATTCTCCCCTGGAAATTGCCTAACACAGGGCATTTTCCAGAGGCAAAATAATTACTCTTTAGAATGACTTTTATGTACCTCAGGAACAGAAGTCATCAGTGGCAGAGATGAGTCAGTAATGAAGGCAGTGACTGAGCAGGTGTATTAGCAACTGGGAATTCGCCACGATACTCCCTGTTTCACTGTTAAGTTATGTTGAGGATGCCCAGCACTTTGCCCCGACACATAACTGCAGTTCCTGCAAGGAGATTCAGGGCATTGTTATACTGGGAGCGAGCCATCCTAGCTCTCCCAGTAAGCTAACTAAACATTAAGAAACAAACTGTTGGATTTTAACCATTTTGTGTTCCTGAACAAGATGAACTGGAAACTTGCCTTGAAAGAGAAACAAAACCAGAAATACATTCTCATATTTTTGATGCTTGCCTACTGTTTCTTTTTTCTGTTAACTTTTTTCTCTAGTGTTCAAGATAAGAAACTTACTTAATGTATACTCATTAGATTTAAATGGTAAACCAAAAGCTCACAGAAATGCATTTGCAATTGAAATGTAATTTGCAGCAAAGAGAACACTCTCACTTTAAGCAGTATTGGTTATTTATATGAAGGACCTAATCAGAAATTAAAAGAAATGACATTGCATTACTTAGTTTATTAACACCTCATACATATTTTGAATATGAAACACTAGTGATAACTACTCCAAATGAGATTCATGGACTCAGAAATGTTTGCTAAGGGTTAGGATCAAACATTTCAATTGACAGGAAATCACAGGCAGCTTGAGGATGAAAAAAGGAAAAAGTAACTGACCATAGTTCGTAACAGCCCTCAAGAAAACGATTAAGCATTTACAAGCTAAATCTTGGCTACTTGTGCTTGTTTAGTAGGAAAACAGCAATCATCAAATTAAAATGTGCAATAGGACCTCAAACCCCACATTAGGCTGGGGTGGCTGCTAGCAATTTTTTTGCCATTGCTAGGCACTAGATACAGTTGTAGGAAATGCTCTGCCAGGAGGGTGGAGAGACAGCCAGCCAAGCCACTGCCAGTGATCATGTCTTTTTCCTTGATAAGAAAGGAGACAAACAGAAGCCACTCATTTGCTCTTGGTAGTTAGGAAAATAACCTTTTTGTTTTTTCTTCTTTCCTTTCTACTGCTACAACTATTCTTTTTTTCTATCCTCATGGTTGAAGCTCCGAGAACTGATTTGGAATTTGACCTGTGATTAGGGATAAGGAAAGAGTTGGTCTTTTCTGTGTTCAGGTAGCCTATGTTATAGCTAGCTTCAGCCTCCCAGTCGGAGGACCATATCCACATTTAGCTACTGTCCACCAGGGAGGACAGAGAGCAAGTGCAGAGATCTCAGACCTCAAGAGAACCAAAACCTAAAAACCTCATCCCTACTATTGCGAGTTATTAAATGAAAGAGTCGGGAATTTTTTCAGCCTAAAGATTAAGATGAGAAATTCTCTGAAGTCACAAGGAGTTATGAGCTTAAAATAGGGCAGTGGAGTTTCAGATTTGACAAGAGAATTTTTTTTAATACCAAAAAAATGAACCATAGCAATACAGTGTCTTTGGATTCTCCATCACTACCAATCATTAAGAACAAATTAGGTAAAAAATTCTTGGAAGTCTGTAGCTAGGCATAGCTGAGCCTGCTTTGACTTTTCTTTATGCTTTATCAAAGCAATTAAATGCTTTCTCTGTGTCTTAAAGGAGGCATGTTTCTAATAAACTTTAACAGAAGTTTGATATCTGTCAGCAGAAATAATCTAATATCAAAGGGTAACTTTACGGGAAGAGTTATGAAAATACATATTTGTTCAAACACATGGAGAAAGTTTTCAAATGCATGCTGCTGAACAGGTTATATATTGTATGAAGATGTAGATGGTTTGAAAGGAGGCAATTAGTATCCCCAAAGCCTCTCTTTCTCCAAAATGGATAGTAATATTTATGAGGCTATGAGAGTAAAGATGGTTAGGCTTTCTTCCTGATGTGTCTGTTTGCCGGTAAGTGAATTTTAGTGCGAACATAACTGCTCTGAAGCTGGCAGCTCCATCTGTCTATCCATATACTGTACCAGCTATGGTCATCTTGGTGCTATGTGCGAAGATGTACGAGTGGGCTAGCAAAAAGATATCTTTTATGATAATGAAGTGTAACAGCTTGGGAAAATGCCTTTCTGTGGAGTTGTCTGGACTGAAAACAAGCCAGACACATCAAAGGAACTAAATCCCTGACAAGGGGTTTGAAAAATAGGTCTGGGCACACAGAGGAACAAGAATCTGGCAAACATGGAAGGGAATTAAAGTCTAATGGATAAAGTAAAAAAAAAAAAAAAAAAAGTTTGAGAATGGACACCTTTTTCTAGAATTCAGTTACTGCTTTACTGCATGCTTTCTCTTAGAGGGGTTTCAGAATTTATATTTTCTGTCAACCATTCCTCCTACACAGCTGCCACTTTCTCTCTATTTCTGGTTTTAATGAATCTGTTTGAAAATACCTTTTGAGAATTAGTCTGGCTTGTATAGTTTGTCACCTTCAAGAGAATAAAATCTTTTCATGTGTCATGAAAAGTAATAAAGGATGAAGACTTGGAGTTGGGAAGATGGCATCTTTTTCTTATTTGTTGTTTTCTTAGAAGACTTCAAAAATGGAGCAGACATAAGTGAGCAAGGAAACTGGTAGGAAGAGGTCCAGGAGCAGCAAAGTACACTTTTGGAGAAGGTACCTCTAGTAAAATCAGAGTTTTGGTCAAGGAGTTGAACGTAGTATCATTTTTGGGGTCATGCCACAGTATTTTTGTCTATGAAAGTAGAAATAAGAAGTGATGCTTGAATTGAAAATACTCAAAACAGTAACAGTGCAATGAGCATATTTATATGCCTCCCTCCTCAAAATTAAAAAAGATGTACTCCACAGGACTTAGTTTTAAATCTCTGTTTCATGTGCTTGTGCTAGCTCTGAGAAAATAGATAAAAAGAGAACTTGAAAAACAAGTTAGAAAACTGACTTGCTATGTTATTTGTAGTAGTTCTGACTGCAGAGAAACGAACAGGAAAACTGTGCCTTTATTAATGCTGTATATTTTGCTGAGCTTCCATTTAGATCTACAAGCAATGTATAATCTTCAGTGTGTTTGTGCTTAGGTGTAAGGGCGTTGTACTTAATCAGGTAAGACGACAGGATTCAAACACAGTCTTCCGGGATATTAAAACTTTTTTCTTTAGATGTTTTCATAGCTTTTTTTATTACCCCCTATCACACCCTTTTGTTTTCATCTAATAGTTTTTCATTATTATCCATTCCATTATCAAAGTATTTTAGGCAACTTTCCAGCAACCTTTTAGATTTTTTTGGGGCACTGCTTATTAGTGATAATTTCTCCAGCAGGTCCCTTTCTTCTATTCTGCATCAGCAATAATTTTAATACCTAACTGTTACTGGGCACTTGGCCCAGAACTTCTTCTGGTCACTTTTAGTGACCTGAATTTCAAATCTGAAGGCAGTAGAAGCTGTGGAGCTCAGAAGATATAAAAATTGGAGACAAAATTAGCTTTTGACTGTAAAAAGAATTTCAATTTTGTCTCCAAAAAACACTGCAGTGACTTGTCTTTCTGACTACAGTCAGTTTTGTAGTGTGAGTTCCAGGCAAGGCACTAGTAGACCTGTCAATACTCTCCTGCTCTTTCTAGGTCACTGACATCTCAGTAACTTGCGATTTTTGTAGTCCCTCTCTAATGGATTCGTATGCAGTTAATTACAAAGGGTTGTTTTCCTGGACTACAGCCAGAACGTAAAGCTTTCTGAAAACCACTTTTCTATACGTATCTGAACTTTTTGCTCCAAAAAGGTGAGAACTGTGAAGTTTGCAGTTCATCCACAGAGCAGATGGTAGCAGTGACAATTTCTATAGGACCAACTTACATGCACCCTGACATGGAGGATCGGTCCTTTGGAATGAAAGGTTAATTAAATGTCTTATGCTTTTGAGTCCTGCTTTTTCTAACAATAGTGCTGATTTAACCTCACTGCAAATTTGAATAAAGCCACCTTGCCTGCAGCAGCACTTACCATGTACCTTCATTATCTTTCAGAAGTCTAAGAGCCAGACTCTGCAATTCAGCTAGATCTATATTACTCTATTTACTAGTGAAAAGTAGCCTTCAAGTTTGAAGTACTCACACTGTGTGAGGCAACTTTGAGCCAGCAGAGATACTATAGAGGCATGTCTTGCATCAGCAAAACACTTTGTCTGTAGTAGGAATTAAGGAGAAAGTATGGTTAAAACCTTTTTGAGTATGATTTTTGGCTTGAAAATGGAGAAGAAAAGCATAATAGATTTGTGTTCAGTTTTATTTACTTACCTAATATTATAATATTTTGGAGAGAGAAGACTGAACCGGCTATTCCTTACACTTTATTTTTTATTTAAAAATAATGCTGGTTCACTTAGGCTAAGTCTTCTGACGGGAGTATAATTGTTGATTAAATTTTCAGCAGTAAGCCTTTGAAAGATCTGTGGTAGACTCTCAATGCCATTTCATGGGATTGGGAGTATGGGTTCACAGCTGAGAAAACTGACCATTTTCCTTCTGGAAATTTTTGGAAGATTTTGCTCTGACATCAACAGAAATGAAAGTAAGTTTCTAAACCATAAGTTGGTAAAAGTCATAACCTATCATAGTCTGCATGTTTCTAGAGGGAGGTCAGTCTTCTGAGAGTTGATGGCTCATCTTATGATGGCCATAAGATGTTTTTGTCTTGCACTGCATTTCCTCTTACCTGATGAGATTCCCATCTCCATTGTACTGAGAGGGACTCAACTGTTTGTGTAAGAATTGCCACTGTTGGGCAGCGCAGCACACACTGTTTGCAGCACAGCACATTAGCATAGTCTAAGTCAGTGCCTATTTACAGCATGATGATTCAACAGTTACTTCATAAATAGCTGAAAAGTCTCTGCAGTGGGAAAAATTAAATTTTCAGAGATACATAGAGATAGAAAGAGGTAGAGAGGAGAATTTCCCAGGATAAGCTTTTCCTCACTGAGTGAAATCCTTGAGTAACCTTATGATCTTGGTATAAGTCAGTACTGCTACTGTGAGGCTGTGAATTATGAATTCTCAGTAAATCCATGTCTTGCACTTCTCCACTATAAATCAATCCCTGATATTTGGGTGGGTTTTTTTCCAATTTAAGATTAGCACATTTTAAGAGCAGAATGGACTACTGTGAGCCTATGAATAAGATCAAATGCTTTTCCTAAATGAATTAGTGAATAAATTTGGGATAACAATTTCAAGAGGAAAAAAAAAAAGGTGTCCTATTGTTCTGTCTTAAGGAAACTAAAAATATATAGAAAATAGAAAAACATCAACATTTTGAAAATGAAACACTATAAATATTTGTTCTAAAAACATCTAAAATGAGATTTTAAATTTATTTTCATTAGTGCTTTGACATAGATAAAAATATCTATACAAAATATTTAATACTCACATACCAGAGGTCTAAGATTACACATTATGTAAATGAACCTACTGTATTTACAGGACATAGAGACAATACTTGTCTACCTGTTACATTTGTCTGCAAATACAATTTGCATACTTTCAGCCTGAATAATCATAAGAAAAATATTCCTATTTGGGAGTTGGACAAACTGTTTTGTTACAGAAGTTGTAAAAGGTTCCCTGTTGGCTTTTAGGAAATGTTTTTTTGCTATTCTTTAAAAATTAAATGTTAAAAATGAAGGTTGGGAGTTTTTTTTTGTTTCAAGACTACTTAAAGTCCCTACGGCCATACCTCTTGTTCTTAAGTTTCCAAACAGCTGTTATAGTAGAAGGACTAGAAAAGTCAATAGCTGAATTACAGTTTGGGGATGGATAATTAAAGTCCTAATCCTGAATTTATTAGGTATTATATTTATGTATTGGGGTATGCTGTTCTCCAGTCTAGATAGCTTTTAATATTTCAGTAGTTTCTAACAAAAGTATTAGCAACAACTTTGTAGAGTAGAGGGGGCATGTAAAATATCAACAGACTATCTTCCTTTCTCTAGCATAATAGCTACTGTCCTGAATGAGGCACTAGCCTCAGAGTAGTGAAATAGTAGGGCTATATGGTGTACAGTTCCCTTTTCAGGAACTTTGGAGCTTCATGAGTATTAATGATTAATATGTAGTGGGGGAAATATTAATATGATTAATATGTAGTGGCGAAAAATAATTTCCAAATATTTTGACTTTTAACTAGAATACAGTATCCACCATATTTGTGTCTCATGTTGTATTGGGTCTGGCTGAGATGGAGTTAATTTTCCCCATAGCAGCCCACACAGTGCTGTGCTTGTATTGGAAACCAGAAAGGTGTTGATAACACAGCAGTGTTTTGGTTACTGCTGAGCAGTACTTGCACAGCATCAAGGCTGTCTCTTCAACATTCCTCCCTCACCAGTAGGCTGGGGATGGGCAAGAAGTTGGGGGAAACATAGCCAGGACAACTGACCCAAACTGACCAAAGGGATATTCTGTACAATATGACGTCTGCTCAACGATAAAAGCTTAAGAGAAAGGGGGAGGAGAAAGGGGCATTCATTATTGTGACATTTGTCTTCCAGAGCAACCCCTACATATACTGAAGCCCTACTTCCTGGGAAGTGGCTGGACATCACCTGCTGATGGGAAGTAGGCAATACATCTTTTGTTTTCCTTTGCTTCTGCATCTGGCCTTTGCTTTTGCTTTATTAAACTGCCTTTATCTTGACATGGGGTTTTTTCCACCTTAATTTTTCCCCCTGCCCTGCCATCCTGCTGAAAATGCTGAAGGGGGAAGTGAAAGAGGGGTTTGGTGGACATGTGGTGCCCAGCCAAGGTCAACCCACCGTATGCACTGCTTCTTCGTAAGATCTTTTGCAAATGTAATCTGGCTTGTGTGAATGCTGATTAAATGCAAATTTTGTTATAGTACTAAGAATTGTATAATCAAAACATGTTTTTAACAAGTAGAAATAGTTTACAAAGGTCAGATCAATCAATCAGAAATGGAATCAATCTAATCTGAGTTTTATGATCACAGTGCAAGGACTGAATACTTCAATAGTTCAATATACATTTTCAGAGCTCTCTATAGGTTGAAATTCACAACTTGTAATAAACTGATAAAATATAGATAGTTTTGAGAGAGAAAAACGGTAAATCATTCCAGTGAATTGTTATCACAATGTTTGTGTATGGCTCTTCCATTCATAATGTCACCATGGAATTTATTTAATGATATGTATTTAAGGAAAGAGATTTTCATTTTTTTTCAGTTACAATTTTTAGATAAGGTCGCCTACATCAAGATTGGAGAAGCTAGCAAAAGTAAGCTGTCATTGGCTTACTATATTAACTTATTTAAGAGTTCAAAGCAAGCAATTAATGTGTAATACACACAGAATTTTAGGTTAATTGAGAAAGTTAGAGAAGTTGTATAGTGAGCAGAATATTTCCTGATGTCAGAATGAGCAATATGGGTATTTTCATGTGAATTTGCTGCTAGAATACACAGCAATTTCTTGTTGGTACTGGATGTTGAAAATTAACACAATAATTAACAGTAATTTATGAAACTATTTTATGAATTTACATTTAGGGTGGCAACTGATGCTGTTTAGTTGCATCATTAATACTATATAATATAAATATAACCCATTATAATCTGAAAAATCTGTTGATTATTTTTGTAATATTTGTAATATTTTATTATTTTGTAGTATTTTTCCATGGGGACTTGTGTATTTAAATGACTCAAGAGTTTAGACTCCTAATGGCTACCAGAGTTAGAGGCTCAAAAGTGAGAAGCAGGTAAAGAGCGATCCACTAATCCTCCAAACTGAGGAGTTAAAAAAAGCTTTGTGGATTTCTGTATTCCTAATAATAGATCAGATTTCTGTCTATGCTAAGAACTTTCAGATATATGTGGTCTTTTAGTTTGATTCAAATTAGCCCATGGTAAACTTAAGATGTCTTAGACTGTTAGAGAGTGCTCTGTGTGCAGGATGATAATTCAGGATACTACTTCAGCCGGAGACCTTGGAGCAGAAAGGCGTGTAGAGTCAGGCTGCTCTATATTTAGCATTGTTAAATTACAATACAATGGAGCAATGGTTGTGACCTGCTGACATTTTGTTCAAGAGAAAACTGCAAACAAATATTTCGGCAGTATTAGAAACTGGTGTTAAAGCTTCAGGGAGTTGCAGAAATGTAAAGAGAGAGAAAGATGTAAAACAAAACCACAGTATGATCTCGGGGTCTTCTGACCTTTCATGTCAAAATGATGCTTCATGTTTCTGCAAAAGTAAACAGTATCTGAGACAGTGGTGGGTAATGTGAGATTTCCTCCCAGTTGTAGGAGGTCGTCACCCCAAATAGATGAATTCCATAGTGCAACATCTTTTCCACATTCCAGTGGAAGAAGTAGGAGGAAACATTCCATCCAGTCTCAGGCATCAGCTGTGATATGTTAAGAAAATAGAGCCATGGGATCCAGAAGAATCAAAACAGATGGTCTTACCATCTCTCAGCACCCCTAGTTTTTTTTATCACCCATACTGTAAAGTGGGGAAGCAACCAACAGTACCTACAACTTGGAAACCAATTAAAACCACTGTAGACAAAGAGAAAATGTTGGCCTGAAACAGCTCACCTTTTATACTGTGTGGCCACAGTGCTCAACTGCTTATGTTCCACTGCCTCTTCCAAGCTTCAAGTACGGGTGTACTATTCTCTGGGTAAAAAACTGGCTGGACGGCTGGGCCAAAGAGTTGTGATGAACAGAGTTCAATCCAGTTGGCGGCTGCTCACAAGTGGTGTTCCCCAGCGATCAGTACTGGGGGCCAGTTCTGTTTAATATCTTTATCAATGATCTGGATGAGGGGATCGAGTGCACCTTCAGCTAATTTGCAGCTGACAACAAATTGGGTGGGAGTGTTGATCTGCTTGAGGGTAGGAAGGCTCTACAGAGGGATCTGGACAGGCTGGATCAATGGGCCAAGGCCAACTGTATGACGTTCAGCAAGGCTAAGTGCTGGGTCCTGCACTTGAATCACAACAACCCCATGCAACACTACAGGCTTGGGGAAGAGTGTCTGGAAAGCTGCCCACTGGAAAAGGACCTGGGGATGCTGGTTGACAGCCGGCTGAACATGAACCAGCAGTGTGCCCAGGTGGCCAAGAAGGCCAACAGCATCCTCGCTTATGCCAGCAATAGCGTGGCCAGCAGGACTACAGAAGGAATCATCCCCCTGTACGCAGCCCTGGTGAGGCTGCACCTTGAATACTGTGTTCAGTGTTGGGCCCCTCACTACAAGAAGGATGCTGAGGTGCTGGAGCGTGTCCAGAGAAGGGCAACGAAGCTGGTGAGGGGTCTGGAGCACAAGTCTTATGAGGAGCGGCTGAGGGAACTGGGGTTGTTCAGTGTGGAGAAGAGGAGGCTGAAGAGAGCCCTTATCGCTCTCTACAGCTACCTGAAAGGAGGTTGTAGCAAGGTGGGTGTTGGTCTCTTTTCCCAAGTAACAAGCAGTAGGACAAGGGGAAATGGCCTCAAATGCCAGGGGAGGTTGAGATTGGATATTAGGAAAAGTTTCTTCACTGAAAGGGTTGTCAAACATTGGAACAGGCTGCCCAGAGACATGGTTGAGTCACCAACCCTGGACATAATTAAAAGACATGTAGAAGTGGCACTTAGGGACATGGTTTAGTGGTGGACTTGGCAGTGCTAGGTTAACAGTTGGACTTGATGATCTTAAAGCTCTTTTCCAACCTAAATGATTCTATTCTATTCTATAGGGTGATTTTGAGAAGAAAACAGATCTGTGATTTTGTCTGGTGAACATATGATACAACCTAATCTGTTTTCTATTATTAGTAGGGCTTAATATGATTCCATTCTGACCTAGGGTACATGTGAAGTTGAATCAGCAGGTCCTGTGGTTGAAGTGGGAACTCTTGGGTTTCCATGCATTGTGACAGACCACTGTTATGGTATAACACATGTGGGAGCTCCTTGTAGTTGAAGAGCAGTAATTGAGGTACAAGGCTTTGTATTATTTTGTCTTTAAGATACTTCTGCCCCAGATTTGCACATTCAGTCATGCTTTTATTCACAATAAAGTTTTGTTTATTCACAATAAAGTTTTGTTTACCCCCCTTCCCACCTCACACAAACGTTATTAAAGCTCTGTATGACTTTAAGATACCAAGAAAAGAGAAATGAACTTGCACTGCCTAATTGATATCATTGTGAATAATTTTAGGACTCACACTGTGTCATTCTCTGAGTAGTCCCAGGGAAAATTACAAGGGCTGCAGAATCTGTTAAAAACCACTCATTTATTCAGGAGCATTTGCAGAAAATATTAACTGCTCCTCTGTGAGGGCTAACAAGATTTTTCACATATTTTTAATTAAACTGAAAACTTCCATGTTTGCATAATAGGCTGGTTTGCTTGCTTGTTTGGTTCCATACTCGTTTCTCTCTTTTTAATTATTTCTATTTCTTATGCAAGAATACTCTTCACACCTTCTCTTTTGCTCTAAGCAGTTGTTGTTTTTCACAGTTTGATCTTCACTGACAGCTTGCTTTGCTGTGTTTTCAGTGCATGAAGAGCAAAACATACATTTCGGTCTCAATGACTTTCATTTTAGATTAGAAAAACTGAAATACAAAGTGAGAACAAATATAAAATCTTCATGAGAGAGAAAGCGAAGAATCTGTAAGATCTGCAGTTTAAAAACCTCTGTAAAACCTTTCATCTTTAATCCTCTTATAATGCTGTCACTGGCTGACAGGCAGGTGGAGAGATTTTTCATTTTCTGGCATAGAAAGGACAGATTTGTGATTAAGGCATAGACTGGGTCTCAAAGGATTCTAGTTCAGTTTACATCTTTTGATATAAACTTTGTATGGATGTCGGTTTAGGCTTCACATTGCCTGTATCCTTTCTTTTCCTGTTTTCTGTAATGATAGCATTCTTCTGTCTATTTAGACATTGTAATCACAATAATACTGTCTTTTGCATCAGAACAATTAGCTTTGCTGTAATCTGAAATTTAGGCCTGATAAACGTTATACAGTAACTCCGGTTCAGGAGTGCAGTCGTCAATGTGCCTAATCCCTTTGGAAAGTCAGACTAAGAGCATGCTCAGTGTATGTCTCCATACACTCACCTGTACTGATGCTGAAGAAGGAAAACACAGTAGTTGTCAGAGAAATTAAATGTACCAAACAATATGTCTATTAGCAATATGAAATGTGCATACTATAAACATTAACCAAATTTCTCCTCGGTTTAGATGAGAAGGCTAGAGATATGTTTATATTTCAGTGTGTTGCTAACTCTGAAATATAAACAAAAATGAATATTTATCTTTTTGATGTTGCACAGACAGCAATGGGTATTTCAAGGGCAACTTCAGTAGAAATTGAAATATATACCAATATTTTAAAACACTCTTATTGGAAGCTATTATTTCTTATTCATGTTATCTAACATAAAGGCAATTTATTTTGATCTTCATATTTAGTTGTTGTGACTTTATATGTCATCTGACTTCTATGCTATTCAACTCATCATGAAATAAGGTTCCTTTTCAGCTAAGAATAACACGCCTTTATTTTAGCCTAATTTTTGTGCATTGGGAACCTATGCAAGCACTCATAAAGTATTTGGTCTTCTAGACTTACAGTATCAGTCAAGTGAAGATTTCTGCACCAGTAAAAAATGTGAATTTGTGATGGTTTGGCAAACAAAACAGATTCCCCCCCCCCAACTTATGAAACTAGCAAGTTGGTTTTTAACTACACATTAAGCAACCTTTAATGGCTACTTGAAAGCCATATGGTATCACTGGCTTACAATTTTAATATCTTTAGGAAAGGAGAGCTATGTCTCAAGCTAACTTTTCACTTCATCCAGAGTCCGTAAAATAGGCCCAGGAGGAAAAGAATCAACCAAAAGAATGGAAAAAGAGAAGCAAAAAGAGGCTTGAACAAATGGCCGTTGCATTTACCACTTCCCCCAAAAGTAGTATCATCAGAAATGTTCTTGGTAGAAAGAATTGCTTGGCAGTATCAAACAATTTATCCACCTTTTGCTTGCAGATCGTGGAGTCTATATAGTAATATAGGAGGAAAGTTCTGTGCAGATGTCCAGAATTGCTGCAATTTCTCTGTCTCTCTGATTCTTTTTCATTTTGTCTTAGAAGGTATAGGAACTGAGTCATCCTCCTATTGTCCAGCGGGTTTACATTCATTTCATGTTTTTATTCTCCTTTGAAAAAAGCTTTTAGAAATATATTTTCTGTTCAGCATTGCCTCCAAATTTGCATTTCAGTCTTAAAATGAAAAAATTTTCACATCAGCTCTGGAGTACACACCCTTGGTTTCTATGGTAGCAAAAGACTTTCTTAGATGTTAGCCTGTACAGGTGAATTCATGGTACAATTTGTGTTATTAGCTGAGTGTGATTACTTAGAGGAGGATTCTAGTTTTAACTATTGTTTCTTGAAACCAAAAAAATCTTAATTTTATGTAACAGTATCAGTCAATTAGGGAATCGTTATGGGGTCATAGAGACTAGACCTTGACATTTTCATTGCCCATGGGAATGTTGTTCTGACATGCAAGATGATACTTGCCTGCTAGCAGCCAAAAATTTAGTTAATTTTCTAAGAGTAACAAATAAGCAGAAAGAGCCTGGATATAGGCTATAGGTTGCCATAGGTTTTGTTAACATGAGGTAGAGGGGCTTTTTTGATTCACAAGAGAAGGAATAATGCTGTGCTGTCTTTATGTCACCCCTACTTGAGGCAAGTAGGGCTGCTTCTGTTTTGAAGTGATATTCATACTGCTTCCCTCCTTAACGGGGTTAGGCAGTTTGCTAGTCAGTTTGAAAATGCAAAACAATGCTTCGCCTACTCTTGGAACATATCCAGGTAGCATGAGAATTCACAGAGAACATTGGGGTAAAGTTTATGAAAAACTTTTTTTGTTTTCAATATTTACTGCAAAATATGTAGTATGATAAAACTGAAGATTACTTAAGAAGACGGTATACGCAAATGGTGTTTTTAATGTGAAGCGGTAGAGCAAACACTTTAAAGGGATGAGCAAAGAACACGCTAGTGAATATTGTTACCTTTTTATGCAACTTAGTATTTAGCTTTATATGGAAATGTGGCAAAGAGAGAATGTGTCACTGAACTGATAATTTTTTAATTCTGTATGTACCTGTCTAACAACCTGAGAAGAGGAAAAAATACTCATTAACTTACAAAGAACCTTGTAACTGTCTCCTACGTTTCTCTTTTTATGCTAATCTATGTATCTCTGTTGCCATCTATGTATCTCTGTGAGCTTGGGCATAGTCAGCAAAATCCCTGACAAAATGCAGCAACTCATAACAAACAGATGATTCTGTAGTTTTGGGGGCCATTTTTGCTAATATAGGTTACAACATGCTTCTGCAGTTGTGTGCTTGTGTGGTAGATCTCAGCAGGGATTTCTTTGGTCCATCTAAGCTCATATAGATGGCCATGTGGGATCTGAGGCTAATGACAAAAATGGGTACGTAGCAGAAAGCGACTAGGTCCTTTATCAGTTTAAAGGCCATTTCCCCCCAGTTTTCCAACATATGATGATGAAATATCAATGTTTTCTCTCTGTAAGCTCTGGAGAAAAAGTTAAAATACAAATTCTGAAGTTCACATCGTTGACTTAGTGGTAACTCTCCAAGTTACATATATATTTTTTTTTATGTTCTAACTTCTCTCCTCAAGTTTTGGTAGTCTAAGCATACTAAGGAACAGGTAAAATGAGATTAATTTTTTTAAAAAATAAAATTTATGTTTAAGGAAAACTTTAGAGAGAGGATTGGTGTCTCTTTCTGAACAAGATAAAACTAAATAATAATATAGATCTACAGACCTTAAGTACAGATGCTAACTTACCTTCAGGTGGGGATGTATTCATTGATATCTATGACATAACTCTCCAATGGTTCTGATTTTTCCGTAGTAATATATTTGAAATTATAGGAAAAGAGGAATGTAAACTTTTTTCAAGTGTGTTAACTCTTAAAAATGGAGCTAGTGAGGTTTTAAATTTACGCGTTCCATTATTTTGCCATATTTTCAGAGATACAGTTCTTTTGCCTGCTTTCTTTTTATTTTCATTTTCTATGTAATTATTTTCTTTTTTTTCTTAAGTAAAGGACTCCTTTTGTATTTTAACTCTTTGAATCACATATTATTCCTCATGACTGATAATAATTGCTGAGCACCTTTAGAAACTGGCTGTTGCTATTTAGAATAAAATGCATTCTGTTCTACTAGCATGAGTGACTTTGATTAGCATTTTGATTGGTATTTTGCCTGCTACCTATGCATTAAACAGAGCTTTAAAAGTTAATAAGATTTTTGTTACTGAAATTGAAAAACTGGTACTTTCCCTTTCTGTTTCAAAACATTCTTTGAACGCATTTCCTAGGCAACGTCAGAACGTCAATCCTTTTATTGGAACTGTGACAAATTATTCAGGGTAGAATTATTTAATTGTACTGGTACTCAAAATGATGTAAGTATCTAGTGTACTTCTCATAGGATTGCTCATGATGGTCTTAATCTACCAGTATTAGTTCTCTAAATTACTAGCTTAATTTTCTAAAATTTTTAGTAAGGCAAATAAAGAACAGGAACTAGGCTGCCAATACTTTTCTCTTTATTTACCTAGAAAAGTTGATTACAAAGTTAATTTAAAGATTTTCTATTTTAAAAGTTTTCCAAATACCACTTTTCAATTCTATGCATTTTTTTTTTTCCTAAAAGACAGGATAAAATAAGGGCATCTTTGAAAAGGAGTATCTTGTCACAGTGTACTCTATTCTTCCTTTGCTCCATGTATGAGTTCAAGTTGCACTGAGGGCTAGCTCCTTCTGTGCCTAGGTGCCCATGAGAGTGGGAGGGCAGGTGGGAGGAGCAGTAACATAATACTTCACATGTATTTGGCAAAATCCTCAGGAGAATTTTTACAGTTATCTCAAATGTGCACAGGGTCTGAACTTCAATGTGTTTACATAATCAAAGCCCATGTGTCTGCATTAACTGGTCAGCATTGTTGGTTGTTCTTCTTTGTACAGGTAGGAAAAATAAATTCTGGAGACTAAATTATATGCTCACATGATGAGCTTGTATCCAGCTCACGACCTAAGAAATTTTATCATAGCATATCTTATTTCAGGTTTGGGATAAATATGAAGACTTTGTAGAAAGATCAGTGCTTTATCCTTAAATTCCCTGTAAAGGATAAAATCACACACAAAAAGTGGACCAAATGATTGTCAAATTTCAGAGTTCTTGAGCAGAGCTAATCACTTAAATTTTACGGGGCAGGCATCCTGTATTTTTGTTCACTTCACAATAGCTCTAAAATATGCAATTACAGAGAAGGTGTATGCTACTATTTACACTTCTGCAATTTTTGGTCCCAACTGATACTAAAAGGAGAAGCCAGAAAGGCAAACAAGAATGGTGTAGAATAATTAACAAAAACTTATGATTCTTAAAATTACGTGTAGAAACTAACATCAGTTTTCGAATAACTATTACTAGGTAATAACACTGAATCATTAATAAATTCTCCTGTTATCATTGATGCTGTACCATTCTATTCATATTACTTTTCCACGTTATGGTTTTACATGCTGCCCAGAACTTGTGTCACTGCATTGGTTTAGGAACACTGGGCCAGCAAACATGAGTGAGAAGACACCAGTAACACCTGAGTAATTATTCAATAAGGCAATGGACAGGATCTGCTAGTGGAACACACATCTGCTCACATGAGCCACACTTAATGAGAATCATTTTTCCATGATCTAAATTCCTTCATGGGCAGGTGAGAAGGCTCTTTAGAGGATTTTGGAAACAAGCTATGATTTTGGTTAAAAGAATCTCACAAATTTTTTGAGAGTTCTGTTCAGTCCTACTCTCAGATATGTCTGGGACTTGGGTTTGTTTCTTTGCACACAAATGATAGGGTATGAGGTCAAGGACAGCTGGAAGGAGGAACGGCCCTACCTTTTCTTTAAATTGCATACCCCAAAGGACAGAAAAGGCTTCCAACACCCAAAAATGTTATTTTATTAAAATACAGGCTAATGTGCTAGAACAAGATGACTCTTCAATAGGCAGAGTTCTAATCAGCTATGGCAGATTATACAGAGTGGCTTGAAACAAATCTTTCCATGCGTATGAGGAGTTTCGTTGGCAGTTGCTGTACAGATTTTGCATAGATTTGTGATTTGAGCTAATGTGTTCTCTCAGGGAAACCACCTGTTTTGGTGGTTTGGACCTGTCTGTCCAAATGCTCCATGGGACTTACAGGGGAGCAGAAAAAATAGACAGTCACACTCCCCGCTGCTCAGTCACCTTTGTAACAAAGTCAAACTTAGGATGTTTCTACAGTAAATTTAAAAGTAAACAGATTATTCTGACAAATCAAAAATAGAGGTATACTTGATATTTTGTAGTTCGTTTTAATACAGATCTTTTTTTTCATTTTGCTGTGATATTTTTTTCAAAATAATCTGAAGAAATAAAGGGAGAAAAACACTTTTATAACTAAATGACCATTTCTTAAGCTGCTCTTGCAGTTTCATTTTCTTGACTGTTTTTATTCTTTAGACTTGATATTTTTTCTATATGCCAAGAGTTTCAGATGAAGAACCCATGTTGTTGGTTTTTTTTTTTTTATTTAATCATTATTACCTTTAGTAAACTACATTCTCTCATCCTTGTACCTGTGATTCTCTGACATTGGGACTCTCCCAAGGGCCATTCAGTGTATGCTCAGCTGGTTGTATGTACATCTTTCCAAAAGAGCTGCTGAAGTCTCCTAAGAAACTGGCAAAGTTGCTGGAAGCAGGAAGGGCAGCGAAAAAATGCTCATGAAGTGTTACTTGGGCTTTGTTACTTTACACTTGTTTTGGCATCACCATTGTCTTTGCTTTCCAGGAATATTTGAGGTGCTTCAGCATCTGTAGGCAGCATCCTCAGGTGCTTGATACCAACCGGAGTGCTGCTATGTGGGGAGGGTATGGCTCTGGTGAGATTTATGCCACGCATAGATGTTGTCAGTGTTTGCATGTGTGAACAGGGGTACTCTGTGGGCTAGTACATTCCAGTGTAGAGAGACCAGGCCTTAATGAGAGCTGGCGTAGCTCTCCTGAAAACAAGTAAAATAAAGGCAAGCTTGAAGTTAGCAATAGGTCTGGCTCATCTCTTTTTAGCTTCCTAGTATTGAGTCCGTTAACTTTACAACTTCACCTGCAGTTTCTTTAAAAGTGTCAGTTTTCAAATTACAAGAATTTTTCAGAGTTGAAATGGAATAACAGATTTCGGTGAAGTTGTGAGGATGGTGATTTATGGGACAGAAGATTACACATGCAAGAAAGATCCAGAGTGTCTAGATAGCAGGAAGGCTTTCAAATTCAGGTGGATGTTCAGAGAGGGCAAAGGAATTGGGAAGAGGAAAAGGAAAATTCCTTTCTCTACATGAAATCTCAATGTGGCAGCAGGTTAAAGAGTACTGATGTAAGTAGAACAAGAATGAGAAGCAGAAAAGCTTATGAAATCGGGATAGATTTGTGAGATTACAGAGTTTCTGAAATTGTAGGTCTAGTCTTTTGCTTCTAGTCTTAAGGGAATCACTGAAATGAACTCTAAGAATTTATGAATATGCATTGTTTTGTCAATACAAACATGCAGACATCTTTTTTTTTTAGTAAAGGCATGGTAAATTTACATTTTGTTTCTTCTTTAATACAACAAATGTCCAGCTATGCTAAACCCTCTCTACCAGGTCTATTTGACTTTCAAGCAGTTTATAGCCTCATCTACTATTTTTATAGACATGTTTTAAATATATAATCTGGATAGATGTCACTATGTGCTTGTGTCTCATTTTAGGAATGAAATGAGAAGTCTTGCTTTGGAGTTTTTTTGGGAGAGGGTTTTATTTGTGTGTTTTATTTTTATTTTCTTCCTGTGGGTAAATTAAGCCTAAGGTTAGGCTTCTCACTGCAAAATGACTGAATCTATAGTTAGTCTTATAGCATATACCTGAAAATTCTAAAGAGATTGGCTGATTAAACCTCATCAGGTATAGATTTCAATATATGCCAGTATCAAAAAGCATGTCTCTGGTAGAAAGATTAATATTTCTAATGTTTTTCATGCTGGTTGAATTAAAGCTATATTAATCTTTTCTCATTTCTTATTTTCCCTTTCCTCATTTTGATCATCAATATGAATTTTATGAGTCCAAATGAGAAAATGTTATCCAGTCTTATCATACTGTGCTTTTTTTTTTTTTCCCCCCTACAAGAAAGGCAACCTTTTTTTTTATATGTTTTTCTGAACTAATTCAGCGTTTTGGAATAAATTATTCAAATGGATTTGCTGACTTGTATGCAAAGCTTTTAGTTCATGTCTGTTATTCAAGATCTTTTAAAGGTCACGAACTTTCTTTTACATATTCAATGGATGTGTTTTTCAGTGTAAATCTTGACTTTAAACAGAAAAACACAGTAGTGTGTGATTAGGAAGTCTAGATCTTTTCATCTACAGGATCCTGTAATGCACTGGCTTTTAATTTTTATAAATGGAACAATAGATCTCTCATGGGTATAATAAACTGATTTACCTGTGAAGCGTTTCATAAAATTTAATTAAATTCTTTCTGCAAAGCAGAAAGGGGAAATTTTGTTTGAAAGACAACACTTGCATTTTAAAATGCCACATTTTCCCCTGAGCTGTAATTAAGTTTCATTTAGATGGCTCCTTTATATTTTTATTTTTCTTCTTGTGTTCATACTTACTAGATTCTGCCTGGGATCCCTTAACTTAAAATAAGAGTCTTGATTCTTCCAGCTGCAAAAGGTTTCTTTAATTTGCTTCTCTAATTCAGTTCTCAGCTGCAGGCTGGGTAGAGCAGGTCAGCTCAATATTGACTTCAGCCTCTGTCATAGTCATGCCTTATTTCATTCCTCAACTACCAGCTTCTCCCACAAAGACTTTCTTACTTAGTCCTGCTGTTCCTCTGTAGCATGAGAAACAGTTTAGAAAACCTGAAAAAATCCTTGCTAATCCTCTTTCAAATCCCATTTTACAGCTCATCTCTACCATGATCCTACAAAACCCAGATTTTGTCGTAAGGCAGATAATCTAAAACTATATTTTCACAATGCTTTTTTTTTTGTTCTATGTAAAGTAATGCTATCTACTAAATTTTGTGCAGCTAACAAAGCTTTCTTGTTTCATTTCTCACATTATTCACTTGCTTGAGTATTTTATAACTGTTCTTTTTCCTTCTTCTATCCATGTTTTTAGACTGGAGGCGGTGCAGGAGGAAGGAGGTCCAAATATTTGGACCTCCAATATATGCTAATATTTGCTGCTATAGGTGTGTCATTGAAACTGATACACATAGTATATTTGACTAGTCCATTCATGTTAGATAGATTTATATGACTGTGGGAAAATGAGGCAGAAATGAGTGTATTAAAGAAAAAGACCACTTGCTCTTTTTTTTGCCTTTTCTTGTGTGTGTCTATAGTCTATGCTGGGAACTGCACCCTTAGGAGCTTTAGCATTTTGTTTTGTACAGAGGTTAAAATTATTCAGTACTGGCTAGTTAAAATACAGTCTTTTGTGGTTGCCTAACATGGAAAATAGGAGAACTATTGTTGAGACACATTATCTCTCTGAATACCAGCTCTTTATTTACAAACTGGAGTTTGTAAATGTTATAAATGTATAAAAATTTATAAACGCTTTGGGAGTATTCTCTTTTGATATGTGTATATAACATAATCACTGAGACAACAATGCCCTGTCTCAGTCAGGACATCTACATACTCTTGGAATATAAATAGCAAGTAAATAATTGTGCCACTAGTGTATACTTGACAAAACTCTTAATGACCATCTGAGCATCCTCAGGCATACCCCAGAGCAGTAATAGCTTTCTGCAATGTGATGAGCTTGAAAACATTTCAGCAGATCTGTTGCATCAGGAGTGAGTTTCTTCCCTAGAATAAAACCAAGAGTTAATATGTATAGTGTATACATTAATATAATATTTTATATAGTATGTATGTGTGAGTATGTCTACATAGATAGGTTTCTGAGCAGTGTTCTTCTGAATAATAACCTTCATCACACCAAAGTGCTATGTTGCTTGTTATTTTGTTTGCTGTGGTGGCAGTCTGGCTTTACAGTACAAAGGTTGTCTTTTGATTCTGTGTGGAGTAGCTAATATAATCTCTCTTCAGAGGAACACTACACTTTTTGTTTAGTTAGCACTAGATTGTGCTTTGATGTCATTTTATGACTGGAAATTACATGTTTCACCATGAACTGTTCTTTTGAATTTCATCCGTTTTCCCCAGGAGAAAATAACAAATCACCGAAATAAGTGTGGCAGGAGCTGAAGTGTTGGGTAATGACTAAGGGCTTATTTCCTTTATTTCGTGTAGTGATATATGGTGAGAAAAGTTCAGTCAATTCCTTAGCTGCAGGTGTGGCATGCTGCTCTATTTTGTGTGGTTTGCATTATTGAGATGGGGGTATATCAATCTTTAACTAAACTCTTCCCTTGCGGGAAGGAGAAGGCCAACTTGCACAAGTGAGGGATCTGGTCATTTGTTCCTCATTATTATATCCAATTCTTCAGTGTCACAGGTTTTTATAGGCACTTGCAATCTGATGGCTCCACTAGGGTGAAGTACTTAGTGTCACTGAATCCTTAATTTGACAGACCTTGAAAAAAATTCTAAATATGTTAACTGAAATGCACTTGGACTGAGCAAATAAAAGGTCTTGGTTTGGGCTGAGATTCATAACGATCTGTAAATAAAACACACTTGGTAACAGGGAAAAGATCCAAGTAAAAATTGAAACCTTAAATGTATAACATCAGCCACTCTTATTAACTCTAAGGAACTAACAGAAAGCTGTTAGATCACTGACCACTGAGGGGGGGCAGGGGAAAACACAACAAAACCCACAAAAATTAGTGATCTCTCTGGCACCAGGGGAAACACATTTCCATGTAAAAGATGATTGGTGCTCAATCAGGGAGTGGAGACACTCTCTACTTTAAGTAGTTTAAGGTTATCTTTCTTCATTAGGATACTTCCAATTCAGTGATTTTTTTGAATTTTTTTTTTAAGACTAAGATAATCTTCAAAATTATTTTAAAGATTTAGTCTCCATCTTTGAAAGTTATATGAGTGAGCCATTTGACTACAAAATGAGACAATGCAGAGGGTTATGAGGATTATAATCACTTATATTTAGGCAGCTGATTAATCAAACTAGTCAAGCAGTCTAGTCCTTGAAGCATGCTTTTAACAAACTAATCACAAGAAAACTGGAATTGAGTGCAGCAGTTTTATTGGAAAAAGTCCACAGGTGTGTGCAATTCCTTTATTAAAATGTTGTCAAATACATTGGACAAGGAGCAATTGATGATCAAGAGTTATTCCTTTTTTACACATTTTTATTTCTAAAACTATACAAACATTGTAAAACTTTCCTTTTCCTCCATTTTAGGTATTAATAATTCTGTAATGATAAGTTATATATCTCCCTTTTCAATCTGCAAGCCCACTTTCCTGGAGGTGACATTTTACAGCTTTGACAAAAAAAAAAGTTGTATTTACATGTGCTTAAGGTTGCATAATTGAGCATCATACAGGTTCTGAAAACCAATAGATAAATGGTTTTCAAGATTCACCCAGGTGGGTTGAAGGTTTTAAATACACACAAACTGCATACATGTGATTTAGTAGCCAAGACACCCTTTGTTCCCTTTTATTTTCAAGGCTAACTATAAACTGTGTGCTAGCCATGGTAAAGGTTTGTTTTAGTAAAGGTACTTTTACCGAGTGAAAAGCAGCACTGACAACAACTATTGCTGATCAAGGACATGAATGGGCAGAGAATCATATGTGTATATATAATATAAAATCTAATGTTTTGAAATGAACTTGAAGCTCTTATGTAAAAATAATGTCTAGAATAAAAGCTATTTCCTGGACTGGATTAAAGAATAAAAAAAACCCCAACAAACCCACAAACACTTGTGTAAGGAATAAAGTAGAGGTTAACATGGCAAAAAAACAATAGAAGCACATGGATTAAATTCAGAAACTGGTCTAGCAATGTATAATTACTGGAAATTCAGTTGAAATATAGCAACATTATCAATGGAAAATGAAGGCTACAAACTGCAGCAGACACATACAATATACTTTATGAGCTATTATATTGGCCATACAGATTTGTCTACACGTTATTTATTTGAATCCTTAAGGCTTCTCTAATGTCTTAGATGAAAGTGCTTTCTGCTTGGATCTTCCATGCATGAGGGAAAGGGATAAATTTTCAAGGAAAAAAAAATTGTCCACATTTCAATTACAGTAGCACATCCAGAGACACCAAATAAAAGACAAAACTTTATGGTACCTTTGTTTCATTTATTTTGGCCCCCAAGAGATGCATGCACTAGACTTTATATACTACAAGGTATTGAAATATTTACAGCATTGTACATGTGCTCTTAAAGGGATGGCAAAGGGAAAGGACTATTTTTATCTTGGTGGGAGTAGAAGTTACTTTCCTAGCTTAATAATACCTATTCAAAGTGAGAGATGACTCTTCCAAAAAGAAAAGCCCACAAAGAATAAAGCTATAGCATAATTATAGCCATTATTAACAAACTGTACAGCACTTTACCTGGGAATTCTCTCTCTCACTCCTGCTTGAAATAGAAGTACCAACTATTTAGTGATGTTGCCATGCTCCCCTTGCCCTGTCTGCTCTGTTACTCTCTATTCCAGCAGGTACAGCTGTATATTACCTGTTTATATGATTCTTACTTCAAATTATTTTGGCATGTTGAATGGACATTTAATTCACAATAACCTGATGGCATTTTTTGGACAAATGATATGATTGATATTGACCTGGTTATGGCACTAAAGAATTCAGACCACTATAAAGCACGTCATAAATACTTCAAGTGGACTTAGGAAACCATCTCTCTAAGAAATTCAGTGAGTAAGGCTCATATCACTGATATCCTTCTGCTTTTAAAGGTAAAGATATGATACCCAATACACCAGGTTAAAGAGACAGAAGGCAGTTGGGAAGAAGATGCGGGCATAGGAGTCCATTTTGGCAATGCGGATATGTATTCTTCCATGCCTCCACGCTCCCGTTCGACAATCCTCAAAACAGCAAAAAAAACTGGCACAGTCCTTGCCATCAAGACACTCGTACCCATATTCTTCATCCCTTTCTTGGAGGTGTGTAGCATTGTTCATTTGAATAGTAGCTGATCGAGGCCGGATGTCAATTGTAGGTGCCTAAGTTGGAGTGGCAAAAAGAGAAAAAGATGGCAGGAGGGAGAGACACTGTTACTGCCAGACCGACAGGGAGACAAGGACTAATGTCTAATCACACACATGTGAGTGATGGTTCTGCGTGGGGTACATGGGAAATTGCTGAGGAGTTCTTAATGGTAGTATTACTTTGCACTTACTCAAATCAGCTTGCATCATATACTAGCTTTACAGGAAAGCAGCATAAATCAATATAAAGTTAACAGCTGTAGACAATTAGCTTTAAAGCCAAACTAAGTAAACGTTAGAGGTTAAAGGAAACATTCAGGAATGTAACTGATGGTATTTTTAATTTCTTTTGTGTTTTAGATTTTACATAGCTGCTTGATATCTGAAGGCAATTTGTGTATTGCACATGGGAGGAACTGAAATATAACCAATTGGAAATGCAGGATTTTAATATGGGGCTGGTTCGTGTTGAGAGAGGAGCAAATATATATACAGGAAAGAAGGCAAAAACTGGGTCTTTTGAATAAGGTTAGGAGAATCCCTATAAAATTCTCCAATTGTTTGAATATATGCAGTTCACCATCTACTAATGTTCACCAACTACAAGGTTCAACATATTCCTTATTGAAATTTCCTGCTGCTAGTTACGAGGCTAAAATAACAATTCCATTCAATAAGTATGTAAATTTCTTGGCTTTTATTTTATGTGGTTTCTTTTTTTCTCTGTGTGTTTTGTTTTTTTTTTTTAATGAAATACGTGCATTTCTGAATGAAGAGAAGGTTTAGATGTGGAATGTAGCTAGATGTATTTGCTAATTTGCTAAGAGTGTGTTGATCCAGGGACAGCATTAAAAAATATATATGCATCTTAAACCCTTTCAAAACTCTGTCCTTTCTGCATAAGGAACAGCATTTGAGTAATTGGTGATGACACTGCATTTTGTTCAGGTGAACATCAGAACAGATTTGGTTTTGTAATTTGGAGTGAAATCACAAAGGTTAGTAACGTAGGGTCAGAGATGAGTTCTAAAAGGGTATATTGCAGGTTTCTGGTGTAGCTGGTGCTATTGGATCCCATGGCAAATTGAGAAAAAGGGGAGCAGAATTGTTTTAACATTAAACTCTCTTAATTCATGCGATCCAATAATGTTGGTCACTCTTGAACTTAGGTAAGTTCAGAACCCCAGTGAATCAGTATTTGAGCTGCTGAATCAACTCTATAAATTGTGTAGAAATATGTAACCATTCTACTTAATTAGGAAATTACCTTGAGTAGAATGCTTAGATGTCTCGTTTTTTAAAAAAAAAAAAAAAACAACAAAAAAACCCCCCAAAACAACAAAAGACCAGTATCATATAAGCTCTAATAGTTAAATTCAGCAGTTGCATGCAGTGAATTTCCATTCCAAAAAACATTATACCTTGAAGGAAAACATCCGAAGAAGCTTTCATTTTGTAGACAGAAAAGAGAATCAGAGGGTTTTGTTTTAAATTAAAGAAAGGAAGGAAAGAAAGAAAGAGACAAAAATAATGTAAATTAAAAATATGTTTCTAAAACACAATAAGTCAAAGAGAACTGATTTATAGAAAGGTTGGGATATTAGCAATTTAAACAAGTGTCTGTAATATAAAACCCCCACATTTTTGACTTGTCAGTGTCTTGTAACTACATCTGGACCAAAGACATAAGATATCAAACTCCATTTAGATCTTTTCACATTCCCAGGGGATTCCAGTCTTTTACGTTTAACTGTTTTGAAAGAGACCATTCACAGTTTATAAAAACATTGTTAGGAAAAATTCCTTTTACCTGCAGGCTGGGTCCTGAACATTCTACTTTTAAATTTTTTAGACTTCATGATTAGGATCCAGGCAATCATTTATAGTTCTGTTTGTCCCCAAATGCTCACAGATAAGTAATGTAAAGAACAAGTAATCTGCCTTTATATGGGCAACCTTAAGTGAGACAACTAAACTTGAGGTAGTTAGCCTTTGCTCCTTTAATTGACTGTGAAACACACACATGCAGGAAGACAGGCCAGGACCTATTACCCTCCAGAAGCGCCTCTTTCTTTTGACCAAAAGAGAGGCCTGTGATCAAATCCAACTTTTTCCCTGTCTGAGCAAAATCCTAAACCCCTACTGAAGGTATTTCCAAGGTTTTTTTTATTGTGGCTATTACACACATTTTTTATTACTGTGTAGCATGCATCCATAAGTAACACTGTAAACTGCTAGCCAAATCACTTTCTAAGGCTGAGAAGTAGATAAAGGAGGTAAGAAATACACGAAAAAGAAGATAAGGAAACAATGAAAAGGAAACAGATGCTTAAGGGGAAATTCGAAAAAGCACACTCTAGTGTGAATATAAAAGTTTAACTGTAGTTTTGATAATAAGAAAAACAGTCATGTCAGTAATACAGACATAAGTTAATGGCAGACAATACAGCTAAAGCTAAGGCAGAGAAACTGACAGTTCCATAAAGGTCACAGCCAGCGCTCTACCTAGAACATAAATAATGGGTTTGGTGATACTTATGATTTGCAGAACACTTTGGTTAAAAGGATCCTTATTCTGAGAAATTAGTTTCTCTGGCATCCAGACAGCTGTAATATATGAGCTTTTCATTCTCAAGGTGAATGTTTGCATTCTTATTAATACAAAGGAAGAGTATATATGTAATAGCAAAACCTGAAAAGAAAGTACAAGCATAAAGAGAGATTTTTTGCTGGCAAAAATATACATACTGGATTTTTCTTCTTTTTGTCTTTATCCTTGCTCGGCTTTCTGTTGCTGACAAAGTAGTGCAAAGTTCCGTATTCCACCAATGCAGAGAAAACAAAAATAAAGCAGACTGACACAAAAAGATCCATTGCTGTCACATAGGAGACTTTGGGAAGAGATTTACGAGCAATTGTACTTAGGGTGGTCATTGTCAGGACAGTTGTAATACCTGGGAGATAGATAGAAAACAACAGAAATATTATTACTTCAGGTAACAAACTGATTTTGCCAGTTGTATCTCTCTGACTGGTTTTGAAGTATGCCTGGAGTTCAAACATATAGCAAAGATATTAAATGGGACATCCCAACAGTGAAATGTGTATTTAGTGAGAGCTTTGAGGATTAACACAGTGTGTGAAACATTTTTCATGGTCACTGCAAGTGCTGCTCTGCAGAATACTTCGGTTAGATGGATTCTGATTCTAAGAAATTTAATTTTTTTTTTAGTTTTGTAGTTTACTTTTAGGTGGCCTTTATTTTTAATTGAGACATTCAGTTTTGTGGCTTTGTGTGCTCAAACTCTTAAACAGAGCTAGAGAGAGGAGAACTTGTGTCAGAGCGAGAAAATTATGGTGGAGAATAAAAATTGCTTTACTCCATTCTTCAAATTAACCTCAGGACCAATCTCAAACTTTTTGTGCTGTTGCCATAAGTTTTGCTTATTTTTAGTTGCAAGGTAATGATACCAGTGTCAGTAAGAGACACTGCAGCCATTATATGAGGTAGAAATTAATGAAAATTCTTAAGAAGGCATGTGATCCAGCTGGAACTTCAGGACAAAATGTGTGGAGATTTGTATGTGTGCTACATAAAGAAATAAAACTGTTTCTTTTCTCCTGCCTAAATGCATTCTAGTTGCATGCAAAAGATCCTAGCCCCACACAAATTATCTTCTGCTCGATTTAAGTGATTTCTTGCATATAAAGCTGGAAAGGAGAGTCTCTCAGGGCTCCTTATAATTGTAGCACTGTGAGGTCAGATGTCTCTCTGTGCCAGAACAGTATCTCTTCTGGCCTTCGTAAGTGAAGTGTAGTCTATAACTGAGAAGTAGTGACATGCCTCACCATCCCTTCTCCTTTCAGAACATTATTCCCTGTACTATTATGTGAAGAACATTAAAAATGCATCAGAACGGTTAAAATCCATCACATCTTATATGGCAAATTTCATACCACTGGTTTTACCTTCTCAGTGGTACAAATAGACTAATTCTCAACTGAGGGACTTAACTTTTTTATAGCTAAGTAAAATTTAAAATAAGAGCTGAAAGCCTTTATTAATTTTATAGTTCTTTAAAGCAGATTTTTATAACCTCTTGTGCGAGGTTATGTGAAAATGGCAATAAAACATTTAAAACTTTGTCATGGGAACCACTGGTCCTATATTCCTTTGTTTGTTTCAAGGGAGTTCTAGAATGAAAATGCTGTCCCTCATCTTGCACTCCAGTGCTCTGTGCTGTAGTTCTGGGAAGAAATGAGAATGAAGAATATGAAAATAAAATGTTTCTCACTTGTATGGATTTAATGCAGAGTAGAAAACGTGTTTAACTTTCTTTAGGTGAATGTTTCTACTTTGCTAATTCTTACAGCTACAGCTGCTTTGCACAAGCAAGGTTACTTCGGTGTCTCTCTTAATTTATTTGTGGAACATCTGCTAAATCACAGAATCATTAAGGTTGGAAAGGACCTTTGAGATCATCAAGTCCAACCATTGACCCAACACCATCATGCCCCCTAAACCATGTCCCGAAGTGCCACATCCACACGTTTTTTGAACACTTCCAGAGATGGTGACTTCACCACCTCCCTGGGCAGCCTGTTCCAATACTTGACAACCCTTTCGGTGGAGAAATTTTTCCTAATATCCAATATCAACCTCCCCTGGCGCAACTTGAGGCCATTTCCTCTCGTCCCATCACTAGTTATTTGGGAGAAGAGACCAACACTCACCTCGCTACAACCCCCTTTCAGGTAGTTGTATAGAGCGATAAGGTCTCCCCTCAGTCTCCTCTTCTCCAGAGTAAACAACCCCAGTTCCCCCAGCCGCTCCTCATAAGACTTGTGCTCCAGACCCCTCACCAGCTTCGTTGCCCTTCTCTGGACATGCGTAAGCCACCTCAATATCCTTCGTGTAGTGAGGGGCCCAAAAATGTGTAGAAATTACTAATTCTGATTAATTGCATGTCACATTTTCATGTATAGGATTTTAGACGCTACCAAGTTCAGTTGATTTTTGTGGCCTGAAGTCTACATTTGATTTTGGTCTCTAAAGTAGAAGTCAGGGTACTACATTCTCCTCCTTTTACCACTACGGCATGCAGACAGCCAGAAAGATTGATTCCTTCTTGGAATCAATTTCTTTATTTCATTTGTATTGCTAGTCACCGTGATATGAAAGTAGAGCAAATAAAACTAATACGTCCCTACCTCTAATGCAGCAATATTCCCTGTCCTCTTAATGTTTATGAAAAAATACTGCTGTCATCAGAAAAGATATAAGAGGTTTTATCATAGGCAATCTACGATACTCAGAGTTAGGATCTGACATAGTAAAAAGGAAGAGATGCAAATATGGTTTAGGCTGTGTTATTCCTTGGAAATCATGACATCTGTTTAAACAAGGAGAGCTGGTGTGAAATTGTCTCTCCTCTTATATTTACAAACTGATGATCCACAGAGGTGTCAATTAAACATCATAATGCTTGAATATAAGCAGGAAGAAAAAACAACTCACCCAGTGATGTTCTGGCTGGAACTGCATCCTTATTAATCCAGAAAGAGACCCAGGACAACACAACAATAAGTGTGCAGGGAATGTAGGTCTGAATAGTGAAATAACCCATTCTCCTGCTCAAGTTGAAGTAAACAGACATGACTACATAGTCTCCTGTAAAATAAAAGCATACTGAGATAGAATAATATGTTAAAAAAACCCACAGAATTTCTATATAATAGCTAGGGTTTTCTTATTCTATGTCTGGGGTATAGAGATTAGCCTGATTCACCAGATGTACTGATGGCAAATACATGCATACCTCTTCAACACTGGTATAGCTCAAGAACTGGTGGATTTTCCGCGCTATGAGAGTAAAGAGTATCGCAGGTTCACTTAGGTAACTTGTACTTCAAGGTTTTAAGGGTAACCTCCCTTGCATAGCAGAGCAGGCTTCTTTCTACCCAAGTCATTCCTCATAACTTGCAAATGCCTGGTATAGTACTCTTAGGGAAACTGAGTGGTGGTGGTCCAGCAAACCTCCAGTCACCATGCTGTCCCTGTCAGCGTGCTCTCAGCTCTGCTCTCAAATAATGCATGCTTTCAGATGTACTTTCTAAATTATTCATGTTCTCAACTATTCAGGGCTAGGCTGTGTCAATAATTAATTTTTTATTTGTCTGCAGATATTCTGTTGTATTATTTCTTCTAAAAGGATTTGAACCCACATCTCAGCTGCCCCAAAACGCCAGGCTATATGTTACTCTGGTGTGTATAACACAACATTCCCATTAAATAGTTTCATGATTCTTTTTCCAGATTTTTTTCCCCTCTCAAACTATTCCATCTGGATACTGGAATACAGCAAAGCTTCATTTTTTGATGTATTTTTTTCTAAACTAAAAAAACCTAGTTCTCATCTTTACTTCAGATTACAGGACTCCTGGGACATCTTGACTGGAAGGGAACTACAGAACCCCAGGCTACAAAAGACTTCATTGCTGTTCAGTGAAATGCAGTCAAGAGAAATCTTAAACAGAAACAGAATAGGATTTGCAACTTTAGAGTGAGATAGTTTTCCAGTATTATCAAAGAGACTCTGTAGCTAATGTGTATTCTGCTTAGATCAGTACCTTTATTTAACATTGAGTTCTCTGTTTTCAGGCATAATTAAAATTTTAATTTCCCCCAGAATAATCCCTTTGAACCTGGTCACAGAAGAAACTTTAGTGATCATTTTTCAGCTGACGCTTCTTTGTGATAATATTTTTTTCAATGTCAATGTCCATATCCCAGGAATTAATTGGTTTTAATTTAATTATATTATGTTATAATTAAACCAAACAAATTATATATGTGTGGTTTACAAGGAGATATGGCTGAACATGAGCAAATGATTTTAATACCTACAGTCTGATTATCCCCTTAATTCACAGATAAGTTTGCATTGTATGTGTATGTCCTTCATATACCACAAAAAAACCCCAAACTCAAAAAACCACCACTGATCAGGAACACTGTAAAACTGAAGCCATAAAATTACAGTATGACTCATTCTTGATCTCTTTAGATTGTGTATTAATTTCCTGAGAAGTGATAATTTTGTCAATTTTTTTTATTCATTCACCTTCATATATGCTATTGATAGTATTGGTATTTCAATTTTTTTTTTCCTGCTCTACTATGGTAGAGATTACTTGAAGTAGTAGCTGTATTACTGCTATACAAACAGCTTTAAGGAGAAAGCAATTTTCATGCTCAGTGTTATTATATTACTTTAATGAAACAAAAAGTTATCAGAAGAAAGAGGTGAAATATAAACCCAAACATCGATGAGAATGTAAAAAGGTACAAAATAGTAGCTCAGAATTTAAATTTAAAGATCAGATTTTTTTTTGTGTTATTGCATCTTTTCCTGAAGCTGCAACTGCTATAGACTCTTTCGGAGTAGCTGAACAGGTATATCTGATCCTACGTAGCTACTGTCTCCATATTTTTTACTACTTTCTCCATATTTTTTGTCCTGTACTTGGACAGGACTTTTTTGTCCTGTACTTGGACAGGTCATCTTGCACAACTGTTTTGGTAGTTGTAGCACTTTTGCCTTGTAGGATCTTTTATTTAACAGAACAAAAATATCAGAATCTAGTACACAAGCCAGCACTTCCTTACAGCTTTTAGTCAAATGCAGAACTCGGCACCTTTGCTGAGAAAACAAACTGGATAAATCCACATGACCAAGACCAAGGCAGACTGTTAAGACTTCATGCATTGTCCTTGTTTAGTAACAGTGTATGCAAACCAAGCCAAATGGTGACGTGGATAATGTATGAATATACATATATCTGTATATAGAGAGAGTAGCCTCAGTCCTTCCATTATATAGACCATTTCCACATACGTTGTTTCATTGTGTTTTTTTTCTAGAAAGTTTGGTGGTGATCATGTGGTCTCCATGGAGACTTGTTTGGATTTTTCCCTTAATTCAAGAAGTGTTTTTAATACAACAAGCTATTACAATAATATTTTTACAACATTTTATGCATTATTTTAAAATAAATCTTTTTTTTCTTAAAAATATAATGCAAAAGAGCTTTTAAAATATTAACTACCTTGTAAAGGCCTCAATCCATTCAGCAACAATGAATCATTACTCTGAATTCTCTGTCTTCTCAAACATGCACTTCAGAGGACAACCCATTTCCATAGAGCAACAGCAGTGTCCTGCCACAGAGCATTCACTACACAAACTGGAGACGCTCCAGGTGGAAGCATTTTATGTCTAATTGAACACAATTCTCTCTGGTTTTCTGATGTTTGGGTTTTTTTGCTTTTTTTTAAAAAATACTGGACTTCTTCACCACTTATGCTTAGAAATAGCATATCTCTGCTAACATGTTCCAAAAAGTTAAAAAGTGATGTAATTGTTCTAGATTTTGTTCAACCCTCACAATTGTTATTACACCTTCCTTTATGCAGACTTTCTTCCCTAATGGATATATGTGTAAAAAAAAAAAAAATTCAAAATACTCCAGAATGATATCCATAGGAAACACTCTATCAACTTCTGATACTTAAAGTCCACAGTATTATTCTGGAAGACCTTATTTCTCATGCCTTGTAGAACTGGAAACACTTTACTGAAATCTCAAGGAAATAAGAGGCCCTATATACTTTATATGGCCTCTAAGGTTTCTACTAATTGAGAAGTTAAATCAGATGAAGTAAAAACTTCAGTACCAACTATAACTTGCCACGCACTGTGGAATTGACCAGTGTGAAGAATCATTCAAGGATGCATAAATTCTTTTAAATTACATGTTGCTTTCTAATCTGAAAACCTGCTGGTGCTACAGACACTGTTGTGTTGTGGAATAAATTCCCTTATTTCAGAGAATTGTTCTAAAGAAAGGAATAATGTTAATACCACAGAGAGGTGTTTTGTTTATTTCTTACCTTGCTTGGTTGGGAATTTGGGAAGTGGGATGTACTAATGAGTTTTTTTTCAAGGTAAGAGTAAGAACAACAAATATAAGTTAGGAAATGCCAAGACAAGGCAAGCCAGTAATTCTGTAATGCATCAAATATCTCTTCTAGCCTTGAAGTAATATGAACAATTGTAAACAAAGAATTAAGGAAAACAGGACTAAGTGGTGGGATGCTCCAGAGAAGCATGTTGCTGGTACTGCTTAGTTTGTGTAAGTGCTGTTGGAACGATGTAACAGCAGGTCTTCTGAGATGTTGAATAAGAAGATTACTCTGAGCATACAAGTTAATGCAAAACCAAAGATGTGCAGTTCAGGACCTAGTATTAGTTGTCATAACACGTACATCCAAAATGTAAAACGTCCTCTGTGGAATGTGAGCCTGACAGTATTCTGCTTTAATCACGCTTCCATGACAGAATCTTGCCCCAGCCCTGTTTTTACCCACATTTGTTTGTTCTGACTCTATTCATGGACTTCTCTGCTCTTTAGCTGGGACCAGCTTAAATACTCTGTTATTTTCAGATTATCTCTGTGCCTGAGGTGATTTTTCACTCCTGGTGTGATGCCTGCATGAAGCTGTCAAACTAAGATGTTATTTTAGTGAAAAAAGGCTAGACTTGATCCTTAGCACAGTGTCATTCATTAGGTCTCACCTGGCAAATTGATAATCTTTTCGTTATTCATCCTCTTCCCCTGCGCTCTGGCTCTTGTTTATCCAGTGTTGTCTACTGCAGCAATAAACTTCTCAGATGGCCAGACTGCTGTTTGGAGGGCTAATATACTTTTGGATTTTTCTAGAAATGAATAATAATGCAACCTGGCAGTATCAGTATCTTTGTAAGACAGCATACTGAAGTACTTCACGTTTGGCACCCTAATTAGAAGATTTTGGATTACTTATCCTTTCACCAGAGACCTTACAGTCCTGCTGCCCATTAAAGGTGTATATAACTGTTACATATGTCTAGAAAATAATACCTAGAAAATCTTGACTTTTTAAAGAAATACAAAATTTCCCCAGAAAAAATAATCTTACTATGTCAAAGAGCATAATAATTCATCCTTAATTTATCTGGACCTCATCTCTCTCTCTCTCTGAATATGTATATTTCACTTTAAGGGTTCTGACTTGAGCCACAGCATCTTCATACTGCTATTCTGAATGGGAAGTTGAAGATTTCTCTTCGCGGCAATAATCCTTGCTGCACACAGAGAAAGTGCATGGGCATTAATTCACTTCTAGAGTAGGAGATATTTTGAAAAGAAGATGCATACCATCAGTATCCAGTGATCACGACCTTAGTAAGCCCTTACAAAATTCTTATTTCTAACAGTCCTGTGCCATTCTAATTTACACAGACTCATCTATTTGAACCTTCAAAATTGGGAAGCTCCTCCTATCATACATTTGTGTGACACAGTAATTTGAATACCAGGATTCAGGCTGTGTTAGACAGTAGAAGTGAATTCCTGATTTGAGGAACCATCTGTGCATAAGTCCTGTCTTAAGTCCCAAAGGTTCAATAGGAGGAATTAGTCATGCCAGGAAGCACAGCTAGGGGGAATGTACACTGCACTTAACTGATTTAATCAGCACAGTGGGTGTGATTTTTCCATTGCTTCCTGGTTGTGGAATCATTTATACCTGTGTGAAGTGAATGGGAAATTATACCCATTAGTACTCTCTTTACGCATGTTTAAGTGACTGTGCAAAGTGTAAGGTACTGGGGAAACAAGCCTCTAATTTGTACTCAGAAGTGATTTGGAAGCTAGTACAAATGCTAGAGAAAAGAACAGCTTTCTAACATCCCAGGAAATTGGTGTCTTAATTATAGTTCAGGTTGGCAACACTTATAGCTGAGATTGTCTCACACTTACTATTATAAGATTCAACTGTTTTCTGTTGTTTAAATCACTGCTAGATTTAAAATATTAAAGAAATACAGAAGAGCTTCAAAAATTATATGTTGGCCACCTGGTCAAGCTATTTGTATGTGTCATTTCAGTTCATTCTCGTAGATAGTTTTGGAGCAGAGAAAAGTCATTGTTTCTTTTCTGTTAAATATTTGTAACAGCTTAAGTTTTGAACAGGGACATTTGAGTAGGTGAAGGGCTGGCCTTTTTACATGTTGGCATTTCTGTGAAAATCTTTCATGGCTAAGTTAAAAGTTTTGGAAAACAACCAATGTATGCATAGACATGTGTCCATAGACATAAGAAGTTTTTTGACAGTTTATAAGATGACTTTATTCTGACTAGCCTCATGCTCTCTCTCTTTCTTACAAAGCTATGCACCACTCTGAAGGGTACAGCAAAAATCGATGGATCGTAGATGTGGCTGTGTTCTTCTCAAACCTTATTTGTTCCATTTGTTCCATTTACTACCTAACATGTCCAGAATTTCTCTGTGTGCTGAAAGTATAAAGCACATGAGCTTCTGACCTCCTGCTGCCTCCATGGTGTCAGGGACCATCATCGTGGGGCTATTCTCCCCCAGGAACTGGATGTGTTCTACCCCAGGGTCTGAACAGGATTTTCCTTGAGTATTTGGTTACCTTAAATATTTTTGCCAGTGTTTAGTAGTATGAAAATCAATGTGTATTTTAATAATTCTTAAAATGTTTATAAGTTAGTGCTTTTTATGCCTAAAACGTAAAAATCTGTAGAGAACACAAATTATATAGGAGAATATTGATGATGAATCAATAATTGGCAGAAAAATGCTATCAAGTATCCTTATTATATCTATTTAAAACTTGAAGTTTCCTCTACTACGTGGATTTGTGAAACTGCCAAGAAAAAAAAGACATGATAAGAGTAATGTATGAGCCAAACTATCCTAAAATTTCAGGCCACCATTTGTTCTTTAAGGATTGATCAAATGACTAGCAATGAGGATTAATGTAGGTCACTGTTTATATGGTAATAGGCACAATTTTGTTAGCGCAGACAGTAGCAACCGCATTGGATTCATACAGACCCAGATATGCACCAGCTGTCCAGATTTCCAACGTGTTTTTCTCTCCTAATTTTACACAGAAACCGTACAGAAAAGAGCAAGACCTTTTAAAAGATTTATTTAGAAAACCATATGAAAACATGGATAGAAATTAAGCTTTTTCTCAAACCTAATTCATATAAGCAAGTACATAAATAAATGATTTGTTTATATACGGGAAACCCTATCCAGTTCATCTTTCTGGATGGAGTATGCATAGGAAAGAAGCACATTAAAAAATTCATGCCACAAGAGGGCACTATCACCTCGGAATAGGAATGAGAAATGGTTGCAAGTCTGCCAGTGGAAAAACAAATCTTAAAAATTTCTAATTATTCTCCCCATTGAGTGTTTACACAAACATTCAAATGACAAAACTGACTTCCATGGGTCTGTTAATAAAGGAGCGCTTGTAAGAACTAAACCGACTCTTGTATGATGGAAATATTGCTGAAGCAACATCACCTTTGTGCTACAAATAATGAGTATAAACTGCATAAATTGTTAATGAAGAACAACTGTGGCTGCAGAATTTATCTTCTTTTCCTCATAAATAACTAATAGATACATACTTGTTCTCTCTCTCTTTTTCTGTTAACATGGCCAACAGTCTAATTTTCTGCTAGGCAGAGATTACAGCTCGGACTGTTTGTTTTTTTAAAAATAATGAATAGATAAATAATAGTTTAATGGAAAAGATGTACTTTCTTGGTTTTGGTCATGGTACATGGAAATACTGTTAAAATAGTAACATATGATTTCTGTAAATAACCTCCCTTAAGGTAGGAACTTTGTTGTAAGTTCATTGTTGTCAGTACTCTAAGTAAACTCTCTCTCTGAATTAAAAGAAAAGACATGATGAATTTGAAAACAAATTTTTTTTAAAATGTCTAAAATATTTTAACAGAAGTTAAAGGCTCTAATTATTGACCAGTTTGTTTCATGATGTACCCACACATAAAAGAAGATGATCCCAGACCCAAAGGGTTTGTTGGCCAAGTCTGCACTATTCAGATTTCTAGAACATGTGAAAAACACCACATTTTTCTAGAGCTGGCACTATTGTATCTTGCTGTATATTAGTTCACTGCCTTACACTTCTGGGCTTGAGCTATGTACCCAAATCCTACTGAATCCAGATGAACTTCTAATTCTATCTTTTAAAATGCCAACCTACTGGACCAGTACTGACTATAAAAATAATAGCAAATGGGACGAAGAGGATCCTAAATCCATCCTTCTTCAAAAAACAGTCAGGTTTGGTGCCTTTTTTTTTACTATTCTGTAACAATAACTAGTTGGTAAGCTTGTAGGACATCACCTGTAAAACAACCAATTGCCTTCACATTGTGTGCCCTTCTTCCACTTCTGGCACACTGGAGGGCAGCAGGGTTACCCAAAAACTGCTACAAGTGGAGAAAAAAAAAAAGTTAAAATATGGAAAAAGCCTTTTCTTTTTCATGTCAGAACAGGAGATGGTACCAGAGCTCTGGTGGATGCTCTGCTCAGCTGTGGATGGGTGCCCCCGGGAAAGGGAGAAAAAGGGGAGAATGGGAGATCAGAGTCGGACATTTCTCGCTCAAATCAGGCCAGTGTCAGACTGTGGGCTACATGGTACCGTGTAGGTCTAATGTAGGATGAAAACTCATGTAAATGGTTTAAGATTGGTGTATTTGTCCTGATGAATTTTCTTTGGCTTTTGTACCCATCCCTTTTCTTGCCTTGACAGAGTCTATACTTGGAATTCTGCTGACATTTACTGTCTTGGTGAGGGTGCTGAGTCAGCCTGAAAATGTGGTTCAGTGAAATGTCTTGCATTGTTATGGTGGCACAAGGAAAACATAATATTTTGTCTAAACACACAATTTTCTATGGAGATTCAGATGTAATTTACTCAAGTTATTCTCTTGTATGCAAGCTAAAGTGACCTATTTTTGATGTTTTTTCCTTCTTCCAACAGATCAGAAAGTACTTAAGTCTGTCCAGTTCAGTACTAATGAAACTGTACTTCTACATTTGGTCATTTATCACATGAATGGATGATATTCTCTTCACCAGTGCAGTATGTTTACACATATATAGCAGGAAAATAATTTCATTTGAAGTATTTGATCACTGGGCATATGAGCAAATTTTCTTAAAGATAGGACAGAAATTTGATCACAGTGCTGATCATAAGCTGATTTTTATGAGATTTTTCTGTTGTCCGCAACCAGAAATGAAAAGTCTGGGAAAAAGGCAAAATCAGAAAGAACACTGTCCCCTAGATACCTGACAATGAGACCTTGTCATTATCTCATCCTTTGCCAAGTGCCTTTTTCGTTGTTTCTGTCCTTCACACTTTTTTGTTCTTTCATTGACTAATTTTGAGACTGTGTAAGGGCCAGAGAGTTTCAAAAAATAATTAAGTCTCTTCCTTTTAAAAAATGCTCAGCAATCTCTTTCCCCTGAGGTTTAGCAGCAAAATACCATTATTGTGTCATAGGGAAGTCATGATGTGAAATAAAACACAATGAAAATCTGCTATGGCATTGTAGCTATTTACTTGCAACAGACTTAAAGCACTTGGAAGCGATGCCATTCTCTACCTGACTGTTGGCACTTGCTCTGTCTGGTCATTATATAAAGAATGGGGGGATTCATGGTCATTGCTGGTACAGCACAGCAACCATACTAAGTGGTTACACCCCAATTCTAAATATCAATTTCTAAGCTCTGATTATATCTTGATTATGTAATGAGGTAAAACAATATTAATATTTTGACAAAGCTTGCACTATAGCCCATTTATATGAGATTATCTCTGGGATTCAGATAGCTGCAAGCCTGGTTTTCAATTTACATTGCAAAGGATGAATCCTAACCACATTGCACAGCAGGGCAGAGGGCAGGGGGATGTGAGGAGATTTTCTTTTCTATTTTTAAAGAGTAACGTGTCTGTGTGTGAATGTGCCTGACATCAAACACCTTGATTTCCTGTGGGAGCAGGGAGAAGAGAACTGGAATTAGCTTGTATTTGTGTGAAATGACAACTCCAGATGATAAAACTCCTGCAAAATGAGATGAATCATTGCCGCCATCCAAGCAAACGAAATTTCTTTATGTATGCCATGACTTTTTGTCCTACAGTTCTGGATTTTGTTTGGTCCTTGGCCACTCATTCCACTTGAAGTGCTGTTCTCTCAGTTCATTTGACAGAATGTGTTCCGCTTCTCATTAGTTTCTAATTATAGGAGGAAAGAATGTAATGACACTAGACAGTAATTAAAATCTATTACTGTTGTTCCCACCTTCCCTTTGAATTCACAGAGACAAGATTCACTCTAAGAATTTTTTTGTTGCTGAAAAATGTCAGTATGTGGAAATATATTGAAGGATTGAAGGTAAACTTAGGTGTGGTTGTTTCTAAGGCTCCATCAGTGAATACTAGAAGGTTGAAGGGAAAATGACCTCAGGATTACTGACCCTCTGTATTTACATTTTTTTTTTCCTAGTTTGGGACATAATTACAAACAACTGATCTTTTTTGTTTGTTTTTGAAGGCAGTTAAGCTACTACACTGGCATTAGCAAACACAGGAGGATTTTTAGTGTGGAGGATTAGTGTTCAGATGTGGCAGCAGCATGATGTAATAGGTTGCAACTTCTGTGAGTGAACCATTATCCTCCAACGTGTAAATAATCAACAAATTACACAACCTTCTGCTCCCTTTCCCACTCCCCTGCCACCTAGAAAGCATCAAGTCAGGATGAAAGCTCAGTTTCTCATCGCTGAATGGTTATGAGTGGTTATATTGCAAAATGGTTATGAATAACCTGTTTGACTCACTGTGATGGAAAATTGGAACAAAGACATGAGAAAAGGTGAAGATGACAGAAATCTCAAGTAACATGAGACAGTAGAGAGCCACAATTTCCAGGCAACACAAGCAGTTGGGGTGCTGTTCTGTTAGAAATCTTGCTGTGCCTGACACAGTCAGGCATCCTGTGTCCTTGGCTTTTTTGGATGTCTGGTTGTTATCTGAATACCTAAGGAAAACCTGTCTGCTTCAGAAAACTTACACACCTATAACTAAGAGCTATGTGCATATTTAAAACAATGACTTGATCAATTTTGAATATTTGACCTATTATTATAATAATAAAGATTTTGAGGTACAATGAAATCACCAACGTGAGCGAGTAAGAAATATATTGTTATCTTATATATAATTAATTTCAAGGTATCCAGATGATATACCCACTTCCTGGCAACATCCAACCCTGCATGCTCTGACATACAGGGAGAATTGGAAATAACTGGTTTGTTTCCATACTTTAAAGCATGAAGTACACCTCATCACTGGTACTTCAGATAAAACACACTATCAAGATTATGAAACTGCATGAAATAAGAGTTGTCAAAGCTACATAAATTTTATCATGTTAAAATTTTCAGCAGTGTACATCAAGGAAAAAAGCACAAAAGGGTGGCTGTTTTTGTTTTACCAGGGTGATAAAGCACAACATTTATACTGTGTCATGGGTCTACATATTTAGACTTCCTAGACAACTGTGCAAAGGATTCGTGTGAAAAGGGAGTGTGGGCAACTCCAGGGGTAATAAGATAAATGTAAGAGGTAAAAATGGGAATGAAGTTAAAGGTGGCACTTTGAGACCTAGGTTAAAAACTGCTGTCATTAAGTACCTGAAATAAGAACGTTAAAAGCAAATGGTCAGTCAAAAGGGACAGACAACTCCCAAAGGTAATCAGATCTTGGCTGAACCAGTTGCCTTCATGGTGTCATGTCAGCTAGTCTCTCTTAGGGCTCTGTTTGTGGTCAGTGGATGAGTCTGTGGACAGAACTGCTCCCATACTGGCTGAACAAGAGACTTACATGCTATCTATGTACTCTACAGTAGGCTTCCTAAAATTTCAGAAGTGGTTGAAAATTAGATACAGGCCTATTTGGTGGATACCACAATAGAAGAAAAGGAAGTATTTAATATTTTTGGTCTAAATAACAACAGACATAGACGTGTTAAAAAAACTACCTTGAAATTAGTACTGTTTAATGAGCTTTGTGCATGTCCTGGTCCTGAAATGACTGCACAGGACTAATGCAGTTCATAAAACACCACTTCTCAGCTTTGCTTTTACATCTTTATAACTGTCTTGCATGGAAAAGGTCATTCTGGAATTCCTCCAAAAGACTTTCATTCTGAGAGAAGATGAATTTGAGGATACAGTACAGTTAGTCTTTAATCTTGATGTTTCCAGTTATTTTCAGAGCTAGGAGACAGTATTACATAACTTGAGGCTGCAATGAAACTTGATGGTTTCTTCTATTTCCTCTTCAGAGGAGAGAAGACATGACTGCATTGAAGGCAATGTACTGCAGGGCAGCTAGAAATTTCACAGATTCATTCTGTCTGAAACCCCCAGCAGAAGAAATATTTATACAAGAAAGTACCACTTGAACACCAGCATCATGCTTCCACTGAATGCAGAGGGAGATTACTGGAAAGACAGTACCATAAACCAAGAGCCTGAGGGATGCTAGAAGGAATACAACATGCTTTAGTGCTCGGCTTCCAGCACTTTACTTTTGTTTTAGGGCTTCAATTCCATTTATTTTTGGCTTCCTTTAAATATTTTAGATTTCATCAGCAAATATTTAGTTTTAAACCCTCAGGAAACCAATCTAAGTAACCGAGAAAAGACTAAAACGTACCCGCGTATGAGACTAAACATCAAGGAGCAAAAGGAGTACAGACCAAGGCCAACTTTCTTCAGAGCTCAGTGTGATCATCTACCAAATGTCATGGGCTTCGAGAGCTAGGGCAGCTCAGTGATAAAAGAAGATGACTTTGAGCACAAGAACCCAACAAACATACATGGTAAAAAGTAAATTGGCTTGTTGGAAAACAACATAACCAAAAAATATCACAAAGAATCAGTGTGGATTGTTGATTAGGACATTGAAGCAGCAGGCAAGATATCTCAGGTCTAGTCCCAGATCTCTCACTGAACAGCTGTAAAGCTGTAGGACAACTATTTCTCTTCTCTTGAACCCATCTTTCATTCCATGGAGATTCTTTGGAATGTGTGCACACTGTGTGCTTCAAGAGCACCTGGCAGATGTTGCTCCAAACTTATGTGGAAATATTTAATGGGAGTGCTTGAAAAAATAATAATTATACAATTACATAGTATTTATTCTTTATAGTTATACTTATTATACAATAATTTTTCTTTGGCTTCTCACACAAAGAGAACTTGAAAATGTTTAATTATTATAATTATTTTTCTGGTGATACTAAAAAGTACTGATATAGGCATGGTCATGAAAAGAAGCAAACTAAAATAAACTCACAAATATTCCTATTTAAAATTGGAGCCCATAATTAGTGCTATAGGGAGTGGCCTGAAACTTTCTGTGTTTTTCCAAACATGTCTTTTTTTAAATACAGAGAAAAAAATCAAACTTAATTCAGTTTTGGTATGTTCGTGTCTTGTCATTTTTCTGTGTTGCCAGAAAAAAAGCAGGCTGTACGCTCTGAAAAAGTTTTTTTATACAACATGCAAACAAGGCGACACCTATAGATGATAAGAAACTTCAGAAAACAGAATTTTGGAAAAGAATCAACACACTTATGCATTGGGCCTTACAAAAAATAAGACTATTAAAGGAGACACATGCATGAGAGTCAGCTTATTTCATTGTCGTCTAGGATTGGATCCCTGCACCTTCCATCGAAACACTTGTCCAAATTCAGATACTGGCTAACCACTAAATGATAGAGGTTTTTGAATAATTATGGTAATTCTGAACTTCTGGATACTCCTGATTCTTGCAGGACTCCCCCACGTAGTTGAAGGGTAACCAAATAATTCATTTATTAGTTAATTAAAATGTAAATAAGTGCATAAATCAGGTAGTGATTATGCCATTGAGAAAGACGGTCCACAATTTTCTGTTTCTTTTATCAATGACAGACACAGCTGGCAGTGATACATAAGTGCATTTTAAACTTCTGTTATTTGCCTCTGAATATTGACTTAAAATGAAATTGCATAGCAAAAGATAATTCTGTTGCTTAAAACTTCAGGGGTTTATCATAAAGGCTTTCAATGTTGAGAAGCTTGCAGAACTCTGCAGGTAATCCTCCCAATCAGCTTTCCACTTCTACTTGTCGACATATTAAGTTCTTCAGAAACCATTGTTTACTCAGATGCACAGTTAGGAATAGAGGTTGTTCACAAACCTTGTTAAACTGAGTTCTAATGCTAACTTCTTGTTTAAGATTTACCAGTACTTGTGTAGGAATTCCAGTGCATATCTTAGTATTCATCTGCATTAGCATAATGAACATGTAAATTGGTTACACCAGGAGGAGTTGCTGTTTGAATGAGTCTTGAGCATGTCTGTGTATGCATATCATGTGTAAGGTGAAAGGAAGAAGGGAGAAGAATAACACACTTTTTGTAACTATTTGTGAAGTTTTAGTATTCATCGTTATTTCCTATTATTATAATAGTGATTACCATGGTAATCTCACTATCTGTATGTATCAACATATGGTCCGTTTGTATACAAGGAAAGTGAGCCCTGTGCTGCTCCTGCTAATGTTTTATGCTACCTTAGTGAACCTGCAGCCAAATGTAGCTGCTGTCAGGGTTCTCAGCATCTGTACTACTCATTTATGGGCTAGATGATTTTTCTTTTCTGCTTACATCTAATGCCATGTTACTGTTTACAAATGGAATGATTACTTTTTTTGAGATGTGGACGCTGGTAGAATGATCCTTAGAAAGAGTTACTTGACGGAAGTACTGGTTTCTTAGATTATTAAGTACAAGGAGGCTTCCCACATATGCCTGTAACCTATAAAGTTGTTTCAGTTTTTTGTCCCTCCCCAGATGTTTTACAGTGACAATAATGATCGGTCTATGTAGGTTGCATTAGGGTCTTTTTAAAGGTTGATGAAAGTGTACTTGTTTTTCTCTAATTGTTAATATGTGGCTGCCTAGAATTGAAGTTGAGATAGTTGCATTTAACTTCCGGGCAGAAGAGGACCTGGGAGTGCTGGTTGACAGCCGGCTGAATATGAACCAGCAGTGTGCTCAGGTGGCTAAGAAGGCCAACAGCATCCTCGCTTATGTCAACAATAGCGTGGCCAGCAGGACTACAGAAGGAATCATCCCCCTGTACGCAGCCCTGGTGAGGCTGCACCTCGAATACTGTGTTCAGTTTTGGGCCCCTCACTACAAGAAGGATGTTGAGGTGCTGGAACGTGTCCAGAGAAGGGCAACGAAGCTGGTGAGGGGGCTGGAGCACAAGTCTTATGAGGAGCGGCTGAGGGAACTGGGGTTGCTCAGTCTGGAGAAGAGGAGGCTGAGGGGAGACCTCATTGCTCTCTACAATTACCTGAAAGGAGGTTGTAGCAACGTGGGTGTTGGTCTCTTCTCCCAAGTAACCAGCAATAGAACTAGAGGAAATGGCCTCAAGTTGTGCCAGGGGATGTTTAGACTAGGTATTAGGAAAATTTCTTTACTGAGAGAGTGGTCAAGCATTGGAACAGGCTGCCCAGGGAGGTGGTGGAGTCACCATCCCTGGAAGTGTTCAAAAAACCTGTAGACGTGACACTTTGGGATACGGTTTAGTGGGCATGGTGGTGTTGGGTCAATGGTTGGACTTGATATCTTAAAGGTGTTTTCCAACCTTAATAATTCTGTGATTCTATAAATAAGTTGAATTCAGTCGCATTTAACTCTCACAAATAAAACCAGGAATTAAAATAACCCATGCTTAGTCTATTCTCAGAGTTTGGTCATTCTGGAGAACATACATTCTATTTTGTCAATTCATGCATATCTGCATATATGTATTTAAGCTTGATTCATAGGTCTTAACCAGAATTTTGCTTGTAAAATTCTTCCATAGGAGGGTAAACCCAGGACTGCTTGGAAGAGCACCTTTTGACCCAAGAGAATGAGTGTGACTCAAAAGAAATCAGTTTTCTGATCTGAAATATAGGAAACTGAAAAATATATTGTGTTTGACTGTTACAGATGTCTAAATTGCTCAAAAGAACAAAACATTTTTCTTTCTCTGTCATGGTCTGTTCAAGACATGGGTAGAACAACCTTCTCTGTCTCAGTGAATATGTATCTGTTGCCTACCTACTTCGAGCCGCACATGCTGTCTCACACAGTACATTCTCTCCTACATGAGCTGTACATAGAAATGGCTGTACTGGAGCAGGTTACTCACATTAATGTACATGTTTCAGGAAGGTATGCTTCTGCCTCAAGATAGTTGGTGACTACTAGGATTTAGAGGTCTAGATTTACAGTTTGCTATGAACTGAGCTTAATAAAAGATCATTTATTTAAGTAATATATATGATGTGATGTAATGTGTATTGCATAAAGAAGTAATATGTTGCATACATGACTATATTACATACGTGTGTGACTTTTAAAAAGCTTTTAAAATACCATAAATCCTACACACAAAAGTTTGGAATGCTTTTCTTGAGAAGAATCTGGACCTATATTTAGGTTCACTTGTTTGAGAGTAACATTTTTATTGTCAACATTTTGTAAACATCTAACATTTATTAGAACCATACTTTAAAACTGTCACATCTAGGCAAGCCGTTTGCCTCTAAAAACTGTATTTTTCCAATGAGTAATGTGGAAGAATTTTGGAGACATTTTGTTCCATATTCTTAAGTAGATAAATCCACTATATTGCTGTAAGAGATTGCCAAATTACGTGGAGAAGAGTGCTCCAGAGTTCACATCTATGACTATTAGAAATAAGATATTCTGAATCATACTTGTGTTTTTTTGTAACTGCTTAGAACAGTTTAAAAAAAATCACAAATGTATGTATTTTCCAATTTGAGACATTCCTTTAGAAAAGGCTCCTGTGGACTAATGTTTCAGAGGTAAACAGTATCCTCATTCTCCTGCTATTGGTTTGCCTGAGGACAGTGCCTGCTCTGTGTGCAGATTAAATTGTTTCTGGTTTCTTAAGCATTTTGTCGTGCAGAAGCCAGGTGCAAACCTTCTGCAATGTGCAAATTAATCTTGTTCACAATCACAGCTAACATGTAACAGCAGAAACATCCACAGGCAAAAGTAGGTGTTGCAAAATAGCCTAAGATGTGATTGGTGAGGAAATGAAATGGAAAAAATTAGCTCTAATAGAACAGTTACTTTTATGCTAAGAAAGGAGATGGCAAATGTGTTTGGCTATATTTTTAATCTCTTGAGCTTTCTAGGAGGATATTATTGACACCAGGTAGAAAGTAAAATCTTTGGAGGAAAGAAAAAGAAGCTGGAGGAGAGGGGAAAAGAATGATATTTAAAATCAGAGAACAAGAAATAAAGGCACTGAAGCAGAAGGAACTAGGTTATGGTTAACATAGTAAATAATTGTAGAATTAGAAAAGTAGAAGATGTCAGAGATAGTGAGAGAGAAACTATGAAAAATGGCAAACAATGACATGTTCTAAAATTATACTTAATACCAGGAGCAAGAGTAAGACAGGACACAGGCCTGCATGTAACAGGCCAAGGGAGGAATAGAGATGAAGAGGATGCTTAGTTTGAAGATCATGTCTCAGAAGAGACAGGGAGAAATCATGAATAATTTATAACTAATATTGCCGTTTGGAGACAACAGATCAAGCTTAGCATGTAAAAAAGTTCTTTAAAGACTACAGATACCATCTTGAAATTTCAGTTACAAGCTTCACAGGAATAAAGGTAGAACTTCTAGCTGTACGTAAGCACCTGTGTCCAAATCCTACGAAGTATTTAAATGGCTTGCCCTTTTCAAGAGGAGAGCTTTGAAGAACCGTTTATTTCTCAAATAGACATATTCAGGATAATGTTCATAGCCACTACAAAACAGGTTCCCCTGGGAGTCTCTATTCCATGTCTCAGTGTGACTACCATCACATTGTATGTTTTCAGGCTAGGAAGTGCAACCTCTTAATCTTTTCTTAAAAGTGAGGTTATAACACTGTGAATCCCATGGGTTATGTCTTTTTAAGACTTTCCTTTTTTAACATTTTAAAATGTTATGTCCTGGAAAGCTTTTAAAAATGAACTGGCAATTCTGGATCTGAAACACTGTGTGGCATACGGAGAAGGATGCATTTGGAGTCCCACAAGACTGTGGTGAGAGAACTGTAGATTGAGCTTTACTACGTAGGTTGGAGTGTACCCTGTATATTGGTGATGTAATACGAAGTCACTGGAAGCTAGATAACTGTAAGGTCTCCTAAGTTGTTTTTTAGAAATTCAGCTGCTGTGTTTGTAACTCCACAGAGAGATAAGGCTGTAACTGGTGCTAGGCACCAGAGAAGGTTAATGTTCTCAAAAGAGTCATCCAATGCTTTTTGCATTTATCTTTCTGCGGAGATTGCTATCATATAAGACCTAAGGGTTGAGATGAGAGGTTGGATGCCGAAATTTTGCAGTGGTCATTCATATCTTGCAGGTGTAGCTTGTTATCGAGATTCTTTATGAGACAAAATCAGTCATGATGTCACCTCAGATGCCATAAGAGAGAAGGATACTCAAGGCAAAGCAATAAAATTGAAAGCGATAAGTTCTTACACCCAACAAAACAATATTTGCTTTGAAGGGGCTCATGAGTTTCCTGGAAGGGTTGTGGATATAGAAATGCCATCCAGATTCCTTCAAGAAACTAACATTCCCACCAGACAAATACAGCACATCTCCTCCATGGCCCTGTGCCCAGTAGGAGGCCTCCCTTCTGGTTCAGCTCTGCTGGCCCCATTCCCTAGCAAGCACTTTGCCATTCATATGCCCATACGGCAGGTGGGAGAGAAAGAGTAGCCAGAGCCAAGAGAGCATTTAAATTACTTCAGTAGAGTAAAAAAGAGAAGTCAGAGGTTTGGGGTTTTTTCATGATTTTCAGTTTTTACTGTGGAAATGACAGCAGTGTTCTCAAATTGCATCCCAACAATTCCCAGCCAGAAGAATTTTAAACATTTTATTATTTCTAGAAGTGGAATAAGTTCAAAAGAAGATGACTGATGGTAGTTTTTGAAAAATACATGTTCTACTGATGTAGTTTCCTCCTTGTTTCTTGATCCTAACAACTCTATGTGAACATCTTTTTAAGCAAAGTGAGCATTTGAAAATACGAACACAGGTGTAAACAAAGTTTTCCAAGCAGCTGTCAACATGGAACAATTTATTTGTTGTTTAGTTTTATTACCATAAGCTAGCAAATCTGATCTTGGATTAGAATTCCACAATCATAGAAATTATATCAGGAAGAAAAAAGAGTTTGTATCCCCCAAGTTTGTGTTGCCCAAGTAAGTGAATGATAGAATTACAGCTTTGCCATATCAAAAATAATATAACTCATTGCCCTTTTCTGAAAGGCTACTTTTTCCTTTAAATTGATTTTTATATTATATTTTAAGCTTTGTGCCTGTGTAGTACCTGTGGCACTGCATTCAGATAGGGATATTAACAATCATCATACATTTGTCTTTGATTTTAGCTAGTATAGGTGAAATAAAGGTTCCTCATTTAACTAACCTGGTCTGAAGTGTAGGCTTTGTATATGAAGAAATTTAGCTTGGGCTGAATAATCCTCATTTTCAGAAGTACTAGACTCAAACATTACTTTAAGAACATTTATGTATAAAATTTTTGTTCTCAAGTCTGCTAGAGAATCTTCATATGAAAGTTCAGTACATACTAGAAAATTACTATCTCTTTAATTGCGCACATGAAAGCCAAACTGTTTATCTGAACTGTGCATAAAATAATTGCAGTTCTTCAACCTACAAATATTAGGCTCAACATTTCTCAGATTATTTCTGTTGTTTCCTGATTTCAGTTTAATTCTCAATATTCTTATTGGGATATTTTGGCTAAATAAATACTTATTTAGATCTTGAGTCCCATCCAGAGGTTGGAATTACGGTGGCTTGTGAAATGTAATGAAAAATTAAACAAATAATGAATTTTACATATAAAACAAATAATTCCCTTTTTTTAGAAGCCTCAAAACTGATACTGTTTAAGCTTTTGTTAAAACTTAGGGAAGCATATTGCTTTTTATCCTGTTCCTCTAAGAGAAATCACAGTTTTATTATTTCAGGCCCTCCTGGTTTATGATTCTGAAAATATTGATCAATTATAACAGAAGGCAGAAGTTGCAAAAAGACAGGTAGAGGGATTGAGGGACTGTCATATAATGCTACCCTACTCCTTTCCACAACATCAGCCACTCCATACACTCCTTCTCCTGAGAAAGGTTAGGGCATGAATTTGGTTCTTAGTCTCCAGAGGAATGACTTAGCGAACACCTGTGAGGAATGCTTCAGCTGCTGAAAAGCTTAAATTGGCATTTATATGTTCATTAGACAGTAGGGAATTCTGCCATGAGACGCAATTCTGTAAGAAATCAGCCCTTCTGCACACAGAACTCTTCATTATTCTTACGTAATTCTCCCTAGAGAAAATATCTTATCACAGCAGGAAGCAAAGATCCATTTTAAACTTTTAAGGACATGGCACCGGGAATGAGGTGGGCCAGAGAGAAAGAGATAAGAGGTAGATATTTTTTTCCTCCCAACTCATCAGCTTCATCAGCACATCATTATATTTAGGGGGTATGGTTAATTGCACCGTTACCTAATGAAGAAGAGGTGGGCACAAAAGCTGGCAAACTCAGAAAGGGAATGTCTGCTTGTGTTTACTTTTATATTGACTTGTTTCAGAACATAACCTGGGCTGTGGTAACTATTGAAGTATAAAATGATTCATACTCCTGCACAGAATAGGCACTACCACATCTAATGCCATGCCAGTTGGGTTATCCTAGATCGGCTGGCTGGTAGGAAGTTCAACATCATCAGCCTTAGTCATTACAAAGCCCTGAAATAATGCTACCATGACCAACGGGAATGTGTTCAACACAAGTTGCCATACCCTCTGTGGGAGCATACTGTGGTACCTTTCCTCTCTGGGGCACTGGTGGGATTTGCTCTTGGCACATAAAATGAACCAGTTCATGAGTTCAGAGAAATGTCGTGTTTCCGTATGCCAGTATTCAGAGGGTTGTTTTTTTCCTCTTTCATTTTTCTTCTCTGACTTATAGAGCTATAATGAGGTTTTTTGTACTGCTCTCTAGTAATAAATTCTCACAGTAAAATTCTTTGCTTGCTTGTCAACAGAGATAGTGTGTGTCTCTCAGAACTGAAGGATATCATAAATTTCCTACACCTGTATTTGAAAGACTACTTTTTTTTTCTGTAGTATTGCTAAATCTAGTCATACAGATTTTGAAAATTATTATTTTAAGAAAATTTTAGGAAAAAGAACAGTATTTTTTTTCTTCATATTCAATAATATTCTTGCTTTTTCCAGGATGAAAACAAATGGTGAGAGTTATTCAAGAACTCTTATTTCATAGCTCAAATACTTAGCACTAAAGCAAACATAGCCGGAGTGATAGTATGCTGTCATGAATTGCCCTGGTTATTGCTATTCACTCATACAACAAAATTCAAGATATGAAGTTCCAGGACATTGCTGTTTTGCTTTATGATTTTGCAACTGGAGCAATAGAATAGCTCTGTTCCAGACCAGTAGTTTGCTACAGTGATGTAAGAAAGGAAATTCTGGTGAACTACAAGGGTGGTTGGAAGTATTCAAACTTCTTTTACTTGGTTTTTAAATAAATGTTACTGGATAACAGCAGAAAATAATATAAGAGATCACTACCAGTTCTTTACTGACTGTATAGTTTTGTATTTTGCATAACTGGAGAACAGATGTTAAGTAAGGTCAAATAGTTATTGCTAGCTGTAACTTGAATGGACAGGGTGTGAGCTCATTTTAGGGTGTTTGGAGGGGGGCAGGGGAAGAGAGTTGTTTGGTTGTTTTTAACCTATACACACGCAGAACAGAAGCAACCTTGTATGACTGATTGTTACCTACACAGCATGACTCTATTTCCTCTTCAAACTCATATTCTCAAGATTCAAAAGGAAGAAATTAAGCTACAATCAACAAGAAAACATTAGTTGTGGTAGTAAAGTTTTTTGATCATTTTCTCAATTCTTAGAACTGTATACAAGAAAGAACAAACAGGAATTTGCTGACTAATTTCATGATCATTTCTAGTCACTAGCATTAAGACACACAAAGGGTGTTGTGGTACTTCATGCCTTAAATCTTGAAAAATATTTTTAAATTCTCTTATGTAGGGCATGATACAAGAAAGTATTATTACATAAATTTTATCCTGCAGCTCTTTAGCCTTAATTATGCAGTTTTCTTGAGAGTAGCAAAGAACTCACTTAATAGACTGTATCACTTTTTGAGATAAGTGTTATATTTATAGCTTCGAAAATGTACATCAAAATGAGGACAATTATGCCTTGTTTAAAAAGGCAATGTTAAAACACATGCTATTTACAATGAAGAATTTAACAATAAAAATGAGGGAGTTAACATTTCTGAAACATAAAATGATAATGACAAATATTTGAACATTACTACCATGCTTGACATTATGCTACTATATTCCTCTGTGAGAATGTGTTGTCAGCATTATAGCATGGTTTTATGGAATTGTAGATAACATGTATCTGAAAATGTAAGTAGAACATTTCATAACCACAAGGTACTGCAGAGAGTTTTAGAAGTTTGTACATACTGTACACATTTTCATTTAGCACCCTAATCTATTTTATTTTTGTTTCTTGTGTTTTATTTGATACAAAAAAAATTAAAAATCAAAGCTTACTGGAAAGGTCTCTTTAAACTTAGTGATTTAAAATTAGTTTCATTTGCTTTTCACATGGGGTATTTGGCTAGATTTAGGTATTATTAGCTCCCATCAATGCTGCCTGACTCAGATAGTCTTGTTTTGCAGACTTGTATGTCTTACTTCCTTTCAGCCTTTCAATTATATCTATTCAAATACAGTGACAACCTCCCCAACAAAACAGCATCTTAGATAAGCAGGTTACTAAAAATGCTATATAATGACATGAGATTGAGAAGCTAGAAATTGCACTTAAAAGCTGAAGGGATTTAACTGTGTAAGAACAGCCTGAGGCATATGTTTATTATTTAGGACGTATACGCGGCCCAGGGAAATCCAAACTTACTTCAAATGAACTATCCCTACATTACACACATCATGAACATTAAGCTGTCGTCACCTTCAAACATCTTTAATGAATTTGGTTTTCTCCACTGAAAGAGCAGGAAGGTGGTGAGTAAGGTAAAACCAAGGGAAAAAAATGAGGAAGAAATTATCTTAAAATCATTGTACTATAACCAAGATTTTTTAGCACAAAAAGGGTCTAGAAGTGAAACATCAGTGAGGAAATCAACCATCAGTGCTATGCTGACCAGTTTACAGGTTACAGAGATTACCTTGTGGCTCTAGGGCTGAAAGGCTGAAATGGTCAGGAGCCCCCCAATTTACTATAGGATTGCTTGAAGTTTAATTATTTAAACAGTAAAATAAAACATTTATTTATTTTAAGCAATAATTTAAATGTATTTGTTCACTATGAAAAAAACTCATAAAAATGCTTAATATTCAGAGTTATTTTAATGCTACAATAATTGTGAATACACATTGTTCTTTATTAAGGCATTGCGTCTAATCCTTTTGAACCAAAGATTTTTCACCACAGTTCATTATAACTAGATCCAGTTGCAAAGAGTGGAATTACAGTGATACTGCAACAGTTCTGAAAAAGTCAATCAGTGGATGGGGTATGACGATTTCATTATCATACAGGAATTAAAAAAGGGCGTTTGGATGTTAATATGCTTTGTGTCTCAAAAGAGTCATCAGTACATATGAAAATATATTCATGGGGCATTAGAGGCATCACAAAAATTTGTATGCTTAGTTATTTGCAGGAAAGGCTTTAAGACTCTTTAATCACTCTGTTAATTCGCTGATTTTATCATAAAATTAAAAACATTCAAAACTATGTTTTTCCTTATTTTTAATTTAAATTTCCTAAAAGATCTAATTATAGTCTTGTTATTAAATGAACAAATATTTCTTAAAGCCACTGTTCTGTTACATCCACAAAATTATATTTGTTACAAAACTAATCTTGCCTTTAACATCTATGCTTTTGCAATTACCTTGCATTAGGTTCAGTGGAAATGCTTGTAAGATTCCACATTACCCCTTATTCTCTGTTTATTTGTATATTAATCCTTTTTATCCTTATGTGACCTTTCTAAGCTCAGTTTAAACCGTAGCAAGCCGTGCTTTCAAATATGGCAAAGTTTCAGAAAGACAAACTCAGAAGAATAAGCTTGACCCTGAAGGTCTTTATTCAGTTGGGAAGTCATACTGGGGTGGCTTGAAAGAGGTTTCGGGTCCCAACAACCCTTTTTTTCAGGCACAGTCATGATTTCGTTTTGCTGGGGTGACTCAGCTGACATTGAGTCTAGTAAAAACAGAAAAGTAAAAAAGGGCTGAATTACTGTCACTGGAACTTTAAGAAAGCCTTGAACCCCTCTCAAAAGATAAAAAATAATTATCAAAGAGCCTTTCAGTTCTTTATATGATTAGTTAGAAGCAGGTGAACTTGAATACCTAAACCTGAAGCTATACAGATACAAACCTGAACAGAAAAGTCAGATTCTTTCAATCTGTAAGAATGTTAAACATATTGATTCCACAGGAATAGTGTTTTTTTTTCCTGTCCATTAAACCACGAAGATCTAGCCCATCACTGTGAAAGAGACAGCAAGTTAAGGAGTCTTTGTGTTCTGGATGTTTTTTTTGTATTAACACCAAAGCAGTGATGGCCCTTCAATCCTCCGTGACAGCTCTGTTGCTACTGCCATGGCTTGGTGGTTCTCCCTGCTTACCATAAAGCTCTTTCCAAAGAGTCTTACCGCAGCTAACAACATTATGGAAATGTATTTCACATAGGTGCAACTATATTTGCCACATAAACTGGAAAGATCTTTTTATTGTGGTCATAACTGACCACAGAGCAAAAAAAAACAGGCCAAAACTAGATACGAATTATACATATTACTTGGATCCACAGTCTTTCTTGTTGGATATATTTTTGTTAAATTCCCTGGTCCTTGGCCTATAAAGATGGCATGGACTTTCCTGTTGCTCTGCTGTCACAGGAATGGGTCCATAGTGATTTCAAAAACAACTACAGACAAGATGATGAGTAGAGAGGTGCTTGGATGAGTAAGAAAGTGGGAAGGCAACTGTGCAGGTTTTCTCAGGTCTTTTGGGATGCTGTCAAGGGCTGAAGCAGCCAGTACAGAAGAGACCCAAATGCAGTTGACTCCTACCCAGTCATTCCAGGAGAGGCCTCTGTCCCTCTTATCTGCAACTCATTGCTCTCATTGCTGAGTTTCTCAGGAAGCCTTCAGCTTGTCCCTGTTGTCTTGTCTGCCTCACAGGGATTATTCAAGGATAAATGGTTCTAAGGTGTTCTGACTTTGCAGTTCTGAAAAAGTGCGTGTACTTAGATCTTGGATATCTGCATGACAGGGAGGAACAGAAAAGCCTGTTTACTGAATTAGTTTATGCAGTCATGTGAATTCATCTATAAATACTCATGTGCCACACAATTAACCAACTCGGAAGAGAAAATGTGGAGTATCCAACAGCTGCAGGAGGGAGGGAATTGTACTACAATTGAAGACATGATCCTGAAACATAGGCTAGTTATTTTCAATGAACAAACTTTTCAACACTTAGAACTTTAACAAATGTTCTTTAATTGCTATAGTTTGATGAATGAATGAACATATATGAGTATCTGAATTATTTGAGAGAAGGTTGTTATTCATATTTGATAAAAGTTCTTTATTCTTTATCCTTTAAAAAAATATGCAGGAGTAGTTTCCTTAGACTGGTTTTATTCTCTGACATCCATATCAAACTTGGAAGCTACCACCATAACAAAAATCCTCCTCCTGCTCAAGTTGTCTGTGACCTTTCATAATGTTGGTATATGAAAATTAAATAACTCAGGTCCTCCTGTATTTTCTTTAAAATAGTGATATGTTGCGTAAAGTAATGTAAAACAGTGGTTCACATGAATTAAGGGAGAGTTTAAAAAAAAAAAAAAAAGGAAAAATGTTCCCTGATGCTTTTTTTCTGGACAGCTGACAAGAATATTTGTACTAGAAGTAAAACCCTAAGGTATAGTTATTAAGATATTTTAGGGTTATCTTAAGGATATTAGCTTACAGCTGAGGATTTCCTTTGAAGCAGCAAACTGCTGTAAAAATAGGCCTTTGAGTCCATTGTGTCTGCTTACTGCTTTAAATGTTTCACTGTCCTACAGAGACAGTATTCGTTTAGCAAGTATGTTTAAGGTAATAATATAGCTTTTCAAAAAACAAGGGTATCGAGATAAATACTGTCCTAAACTATAAAGAGAACAATAAAGATTTTTTGGGATCCAGATTTATTTATGTGACTTAATAGATACATAGCAAGATAAATATTACCAATTTGACAGTGTTTATCAATTATGAGCAATACACTGCCTCTACTGCACAGCTCTGATTAGCTCTGTAAAAAACAGAGCAGGAAGAAGATATAAAGGAATTTACGGATATTGGCTTAGAGAACAATTGAATAGTAGGCTGGGTTTTCCGACTTAAAGCTTATGTCATCATTTGCTCCTCTGCAAAGTGGATACAAAGTATGTTTAAATTCTGCCAAACTGCAGGTGATAATGTCTTGTACCTATTCACTGGATGAAAATCTTCAGACAGGGAATGTTTTCAGTTCTTAGCGGGATGTCCCTGACAATGCCATGTGCTATAATCAATCCATACTAGAACCTACAGCTGTGTATGGGGCCGTCAGGGATTTCTAGGTGCAGTGGCAATCCACCTATGATCATTTGGCCTTCTATGATGGAGTGACCACATCAGTGAACAAGGGAAGAGCTACCGATGTCGTCTATCTGGACTTCTGTAAGGGATTTGACACAGTTCCCCACAACATCCTTCTCTCTAGATTGGAAAGGGTGGACTGTTCGGTGCATGAAGAATCGGTTGGATGGTCACATCCAGAGGGTAGTGGTCAATGGCTCAATGTCCAGATGGAGGTCAGTGATGAGTGGTGTCCCTCAGGGGTCTGTACTGGGACCAGTACTCTTTAGCAGTATGATGTATAAGGACATAGTGGGATCGAGTGCACCCTCAGCAAGTTTGTAGATGACACCAAGCTGAGTGATATGTATGACATTCTTTAGTAGTATGATGTATAATGACATAGACAGTGGGATCGAGTGCACCCTCAGCAAGTTTGTAGATGACACCAAGCTGAGTGATATGTATGACATGCCTGAGGGACCAGGATGCCATCTAGAGGGCCCTGGAAAAGCTCGAGGAACAGGCCCGTGTGACCCTCATGAGGTTCAACACGGCCAAGTGCAGGGTCCTGCACCTGAGTCGGGGCAACCCCCGGTATCAGTACAGGCTGGGGGATGAAGGGATCAAGAGCAGCCCTGCCGAGAAGGACTTGGGGATACTAGTGGATGACAAGCTGGACATGAACCGGCAATATGCACTCGCAACCCAGAAGGCTGCATCCAAAGCAGCGTGGTCAGCAGGGCGAGGGAGGGGATTCTGCCCTTCTACTCCGTTCTGGTGAGACCCCACCCGGAGTAACTGCATCCAGCTCTGGAGCCCTCAGCACAGGAAAGACATGGACCTGTTGAAGTGGGTCCAGAGAAGGGCCACAAAAATGATCAGAAGGATGTAACACCTCTCCTGTGAGGACAGGCTGAGGGAGTCGGGGGTGTTCAGCCTGGAGAAGAGAAGGCTCTGGGGAGACCTTATTGCAGTCTCCAGTACTTAAAGGGGGCTTGTAAGAAAGGTGGGGACAGACTTTTTGGCAGGGCCTGTTGTGATAGGACATGGAGTAATGGCTCTAAACTACAAGAGGGCAGATTTTGACTAGGTATAAGGAAGAAATTTTTCACAATGAGGGTGGTGAAACCCTGGCCCAGGTTGCCCAGGGAGGTAGTAGAAGCCTCATCCCTGGAAACATTCCAGGTTGGGTTGGACGGGGCTCTGAGCAACCTGATCTAGTTGAAGATGGCCCTGCTCAGTGCAGGGGTGTTGGACTAGATGGCCTTTAAAGTTCCCTTCTGACCCAAACTATTCTATGATTTTTTAATGTCAGGCCTATTTCCCAACATAGATCTTCAAATATGGTATGTACCTGTCATGCCATATTTTGACTTAATAAAGAAGCATAGGGAGAAGATTCCTGGTTTTTTTGAGCATTATGGAACTTCTGGGGACTGCATGCCTGCCAACTGTTCAATTCATTATGATACAGCATTAAAACAAAGTTTAAAAGTCTGCAAATACATCCTCTTCCAGAAAATAATAACCTTGATCACATTTTCCTGATAAAACAGAAACCAGATGTAGATTTATTTATGTGACTTAATAGATACATAGAAAGATAAATATTACCAATTTGACAGTGTTTATCAATTATGAGCAATACACTGCCTCTACTCAGATTAGCTCTGTAAAACACAGAGCATGAAAAAAATATAAAGGAATTTACAGATATTGTCTTTCCAGCCTCCTGTGCAGCTTGTTGAATTGCTATTTATTGATTAGTCTTATAATGCCATTGTATCTAATTAAAAATTCAGGACAGACTCTGTGAATAAGCAATAGACAATGTCTGGTCTAAAAAAGGAACTGCCCAGTCACAGAAATGAACTGGGAATACCAGAAGCTCCATCTGTCCTGAATAATTACCCATTCACAAACTGTTTTGCATAGTACAGTATTTTGTACATTCAAAAACACTGGAATAGCGAGTAGAAATGCAGTTTGTCTAGTAATTTTATGAAATTCATAGAAACTTATTGATGGAAAGAATTTCAAGATACAAGCTAGTCCTTTCCTCTTGGTCTGAGGTATGATTTCATAAAAACTCTGATTTTAGTATTTCAACGATCTCCCTAAATAGTATGTGCCAGTACTGATTATTGTTCTGGTTTTAAAACAGTACGTTTGTTTTACACCTTTGATCACTAATTATATTTTCTTCCAGACTAGTTCCATACTTCCAAATATTTCCACAGGTCATGTTTTCTAAACTCTTTAGTTGCTACAGTCTTCTGCACTCCCCTGTCTTGAAGTTTTGCACTTAAAAGTGAACTATTTTTTTAATCAAGCAGAATGCAGCAACCATTTGATATCAGTTTTACACAGAGTAAAGCAGTGACTATTTCTCCCAGTTTTATGCACAACATTCTAAGTAATGCATCCCAGAAAAGGTGTTTTTTTTGCAGCAGTATCACATTCTCTGTCCTTCTGTGTTTGTGGACTACTGTAGCCCCCAGACTTTTTTTACACAACTGCTGATCTTTTCATATTTGTGCATTTGATTATTTCCTTCCTACTATCTTTCACTCTTTAGTTAAAGTAACTAATTACAAATTTTGGAATTCTACCATTTTCCCGTTCCCAAAGTGCAACATGTCCTTGATTGGTGTTACCCACTTGTGTATTATATTTTGCAAATCTTATACTTCTGTATCACTTGTTGCATTGCAGTAACAATCAGAAAAATTAAAGCTTATTTTTCTTGCTTGTCAAATCTGAGTTGAGAGAGTTCTGTAGAAAAACTTCCTTGAAGTCCCTCCTAAGCAATAGACACCTTTTGTTCTATAATGTGATTGTAGCTAGGCTTTATAATATTTTCATTTTGACATCAAAGAGTGAAGAACAGCTGCATTTGCCGATAAGGTTCACAAATGGTCGACTTGATGGACTATTTTCTCACCTAATTTGTTTCTTTTTTTAAATCCATAGTGAATATAAAAGGTCATAAAATTGATTTCAAATAGTTTTTAAAGCAAAAAAGAAATTACATTCATTTGAATTAAATGTATTGTGCAATACTAAATGAGAATATGGAGGATGGAAAAATATGTCCTGTGCTTGAGCAGTCATTTTTTGTTTTCTTCTCTTTATCATTGCTGCTTATCGTATGATACAGCTCTTTTATTTTTTTATGCTAGGTGTTCACTTGGCCACATTTGCCAGCTGGCTTTACATTTGTCCCATGTATAGACCGTATGTCTAATAAATCACACACCCTTAAATAACTAAAGACATCACAAGTATAACATGAACTCTGAACATGTCAGTGAAGCAACTGGCTTTACTATGCAACCTTAGCATTCGGTTTGAAGTAGGAGTTTGTAAATCTGATGCTTTCTTTGTAAGGACTACTTAAGGCAGCGTCCATCCAAGTTTCAGAAGTTGGTAAATTTTTGTTCTCTAGACTTTTCCATTAGTTCATCCCTTTTTTATTGGAGAATCTCACTACCATTTTTTGGACGGGGCCTTACACTGTGAGCACAAAGGTCACACAAGAGAAATGGTAGTTTCTTAATAAATGACTGAGATATGCACTGTTTGAGCAGTGATTATGGACGTACTTCAATAATACAATAAATTTTAAACCCATGTCTGTAAGTGTGTGAGGTCAACTGTAGTAGTTTATATAACTCGTATTATGTTTTAACATGCACTTTATTGCAAATAATAAGAACTAAACCACTGCTGTTTACACAGCATATGTTGTAGTGAAAAAGCAGAAAATATATACAGGTAATATATTATTAAATGTACAGATTATTCAGTCATTCTAATGAGATATTCATGGGGCAGAAGGTTGAGAGTTCATTTTTCTTAACAGTCCCTGCTATTAATGGACAGTGAATTCCATTAGCTAAACCATTTCTTATTGCTTGATCTGTGACTTTCGAAGAAAATTAGAGTCACATGTGAATGTTCAGTTTGGAGAGAAAGGAGTTGACAATTCAGGATGACTCACTTCAGGTAGGAGAAACAGACAGGATGGTTTGTAATATTCCGGTTGCTTTTTTCTGCTGTTACCGGGATTTGCTTAACTGTTCAGGGACAGAATTCCAACATCTGGCCCTTTCAGTTAATCTTATATTTCTGCAGTGCATGCACAGGAAGAGCAGCAGATAAATGTAGTCACTTCAGCAAGCGCGTGAGGTCTTATGAAGCTTGCACTCAAAGAATCCTTGTCCTTCTCTGCCCATAACTCAGCCCAGATCTCAAATGTTCAGCTATGGCATGACAGAAAGAGAGGTAACAGAGTTTGTAATGACCAAGTCTCAGCCATCTGTTCTGATTCTCTTCTCTGTTCCAGTCACCAAGCAAGCATAGCCCTCAAGGACTAGAATGTGTTAGTCACTGGGAGGCATGAAGGTGGAAAAAAGAGTTTGTTTTGAAATGGAGTAAATGCAGATATGGAAAGTTACTCCACTTTCAAATGCCTTAACACTACTCCCAGGCTCCTTCTGTTCTGTAACTGTTCAATCTCATGTTCTCTAATTTCCCCTTCTTGTGTTCAGGTTTCTCTGGTTTCTGTTGTCATCTCATGTTTAGTTTTGGGGAAGAGCTCTTGGAAATATAGTATAGTCCTTTTCCAACATCTCATTAATCTTTCCATTGCCTCCTCCACTGTACCTCACCTCATATCCCCACCAAAGCATTGGCAGTGGTACTGCCATTAGTTCGTACCTAAATTCTGTTATATGCAGCACTGCAATTAGTTGCATAAAGTCTCAAGACTTATTTTGACTATATGGGCATTCAAACATTGAACTTGTATACTCAGGCTGCACATAGGTTGCTAATAAATCTACAAGCTTTAAATTTTTTTTTTCTTTTCTTTTGGGGAAACTATTGAAAATGTGTGAATGTAAGGAGGATAATTATAGATAGAGTATGGGTCTGGCTGAGGAATGTAGTTCCCAGCATGGACTTAATGTAGTTCCCAGCATGCTAATAAGGTACTTAGGTAAGCAATGAACAGTCTTTAGGCTCTGCTAGCTTTAGCAAAATATTTGTAGGAGATAGACCAGATTCAGGACAATCCCTGTTTTGTTGGTTGTTTTTTTTTTTTCCACCTTCTAATTATTTAGATACTGCACCTAGGTCAAAATCAAATCTAATTTTCTTGCATATCTGCAGTCATAAAAACAAGAGGAGCAAGGAAAATCAAACATAAGATAACTACAGCAGCAGAAATACATACATAGGACATTTTTCCAAATTTTTATACTCAGCAGGTCTTTGAAAGCAGCTCAGCAGGCTGAGTAGCTTTCAGGAGCATTTCTTCTTAGGAATTGAGTGATGACTCGTGTGACTCTTTGCTACTTTAAAGTGCATGCTAGCTGCTAATTACTTTTTTCTAAAGGCAAGTTGAAAGGACTGGTGTGTATCTTCATATTAAAAAGTACTGATGCAACATGGAAGTACTCCAGGTGAGTACTACAAGCCTGAATGGCTATCCCCTGAAAAAAGAAAAGGTTTTCTTTGCATGGGAAAGTATCTTTTAGCTTTCTGTGTTTTATTGTTTGTTTCCCAGTATGCTCTTTCTTCACATCAGCAGAACACTAGAGAGTGCTTTGATTCACCAGTGTGCTGAATCAGTGTATCTGAAGCTTGTAGCATGTTATGGTTTTATTACTTTCTATCTCTGTCAAAAACAAAAGTTTATTAGAGAATGGCTCAAGCCGAAAAAGACAGAAAAAGAGCAAATATGAGGACAGGCTGAGAGAGTTGGGTTTGTTCAGCCTGGAGGAGAGAAGACTCCAGGGAGACCTTATTGCAGCCTGCCAGGACTTAAAGGGGCTTACAAGAAAGATGGGAACAGAATTTTTAGCAGGACCTGTTGCAATAGGACATGGGGTAATGGCTCTAAACTGCAAGGGGGCAGATTTCAACTAGATATAAGGAAGAAATTTTTCACAAGGGTGGTGAAACCCTTGGTGGTGGTGGATGCCCCATCCCTGGAGACATTCAAGGCCAGGTTGGACGGGGCTCTGAGTAACCTCATCTAGTTGAAGATGTTCCTGCTCATTGCAGGGAGGTTGGACTATATGGACTTTAAACACTGTTTCCGACCCAAAAATTCTATGATTTTGTGAACTAAAAGAAACTCAAATTAAGGCTGAAATAGTGGCAACCTGGGCAGGATGAGACCCAGTGTACTTACACTGCTGCCTTTTGTGCTTTGCCAGTTGCAGGGGCAGTCTGAGGTAAGCTGTATTGCTGTTTATATTTTTGCTTTGAGAGCAATTCCACCATGTCATGTGTAATGATGGTTATTAGCAGCTATGGTTTGCACACATGCTGCTCTCTTGTCCTCTTTTGCACTTTTATTTTCCTGGGAAAATTAGAAAGGTCAAATGCTTTACGGAATAGCTGACTAAATATCTTCCTCAGCTAAAATGGCAGAAGATGCCATAAGGCAAATGTGGCTACAGCTGGGATGCTTCATTCCTTTTTTGCCCTGCTCATAAGACTAAACATGTCATTGGTGCTTAATGTCCAGTGATTTAGGAGTTGGAACCTGAATTAATTTTCAACTCTGTTTGTATCCAGTGTAATGCACAGCAGGCTCCTTTCAACCCTAGCATATCTTACTCTCCTTTTGAATATAACAGCAATGCTGACCTTTTAGAAATAAAATGGATGGGGATATTTCTGAAGCCAGAATTAACACAGAGGTCTGAATTTAAATAAATATATTTTGCCAGAACAATATAATAAGGTAAAAATAAAAAGCAACCTGACAAGAAAAACTGCTTTCATTTCATTGTTCTTTTTGAAAGTAAGAAATCAAAGAGATATTATGCACACACAAGAATATGCAATTCTTTACTCTTTAGCTCTTTTCTTATATTCACTGATTTTCATTCCACTGAGAAATAAAACAGTATTTTCTTCTATACAGTCTAGAAGAATGTATTTTCCTGCTTAGTTAGTAGGGTTAAAACTGGTATTTTTATTAAACACTGAGTACTTCCTCATTTATCATTTTATATTCTGTTACTTGTTTCCAAGGAGATAGAAATATGCAGGAAAGTCATCTGAGACCCTGATACGACTGTCCTCTTTAAGGAGAGTTGAATGTGCCCTGTTTTAAGGAACAAAATAAACTTGGAGCTGCTATAGTAAAGAGGTTGGAACTTCAAATTTCGTTTCTGTGCAGGCCTACTTTCTGCTTCTGGAAGTTGGAAGAAAATGGTAAAATATTCAAATCAGTATCAGATTATCATTTAGTGCCTCAGCTGTCCTGGTTTCTACACTGAAGCAGGATAGGAAGTTCCCTTGCCCACCCACCCCTTGTAGTAGTGGCTTTCTTCTGATAGTTCAAAGTATTTCTTGAAGGACAAGAATGGACAGTAGACAACAACTTTTTTTTTTTCCCTGTGAGTTCTTCAGAAGTGCTAAAGCCTGGATGGTTCCATAGGTATTATAAAAGTCTGTAACTGTTCAATGAAGTGCCAATGATAAGTTCTAAACAGACATATCTTTCTTTTTTTCTTTCTTTCTGTTATAAAATCCTAAATGAATCTGAAGGTAAACAGATCAGTTGTCTTACCTGAAGTAGTCTTCACCACCTCAGTTGTATTTCTTAATCCTGTAAAGGAGAACTGGTAAAGCCTCCAGGACCTGGTGTCCCCCACCTCCACTGAGCTGCGCTTCCATTGGTAAATGATCTCTTCTCTTGGGTAGCCATCTTATTGCAATGGAAAATACAGAATGCTTTGTTTCATAGTCATTGCTAGGATTTTAGTGTACTTTGGGGAGTAAAAGTATTGTTTTCTATTTCTGAAAAAACTGGAGAAGCATACTATAATAAATTATAGATACGTTTTTCTCAAGTTACTTAGTAGTACCTTTTACTTAATGTCACATTTTATTTTATTTATTATAAATCAAAATAGCATTTGAGATAAATTTTTCAAAAATGAGGTTTCCACTTTTGTGGACCCAATAAGATGCAATTTTGCCCATCCTTCAATTATGGCCAAAAAGTCTGCAGCTGACCAGGAATTCATGCCTTGTCCTGACTGCAAAATGTCAAACTCTTGACTCCGACTATTGCAATAGTAAAACACCCGTGCACAGAGAGAAGGTGTCAGGCCATGAGGCCGATGATGAAAGTAAAAGTTTGTACTGATATGCTAAGATACAAGCATAAATTAATCAGATAGGTCCCAGAAAATGTATAATTTTTTTATATAGTGTTCCTCAATTATATTTGTGGACATCTATGATTCATGTACTTGAAAATAATTTCAAAATAAAACTGAAAACCATTGGACTATGTCTAGTTAAGAACATAACCCTCGCTGACTTTAAGTATGTAAATATAAATTTATAATAAGTGATTCAGTGTGGGTCAGAAAAAGGATATTTCTAAGCATGTTACTTACAGCTTGAAAATTCCAGGGGGCAGGAATGGGCATCCATTGGAAAGTTGTGTAACTGTAGCTGACACTCAGCATCAATTGTCAGCCTGAGGAGAAAAAGATCAGGATATACAGAATACACTTGAGAAGTTTGTCCTGAAAGCTACAAAATGGCAAGCAAAATGAGATTCTTACTAATATAGAACCTGGCTATTAAATATGCAAATATATAATGTATTATATATATAAAGGAAAAGTAAAGTATTGATATGTATTAATTTGGGTATTCCAAGCATAGGAAGACATCATGGTTACTGATAAGCAGTATTTCTTTTTTGGTTACATAGGCTCTGATCATCTACTTTCTGGACTGTGTTGTTAAATAAGGTATTAAAGTTCTGTTCCTGTGCATCTGAAATGGCAGCATTACTCATGACTGGCAAATCCATAAGTAGATATACAGGTCATATATGGTATAGCAGTGACAAATCTCTGTGTCACAACATGCCATAATGCAGTAGGGAAATCTGTTTTATGTGATGAAAATTCTATTTCAGAAATGATGGATGGAAGTCCAAATTTAGACATCTACATCCAAGACAGCCATCTAAACTGCCTTCATAGCCAGCGGAAAGGTGCTCTGGGGATACATTTAATTTCATTCCAAAATAAGACATTTAAATCAGAAGAATGTATCGAAAGGTGTTTCTCTCCACTGAATATCAGGAGTCTCCATGATAACCCAGGTGGCATAGGTGCTATAGATCAGGTAGAGACACATACTTTTAGAAAACCAAAATTAGGTGAAATGTACCCCCTGATGTGTCTGTTAAAAGCCATTTTTCATTCAGCCCCATAATTGTTGCTAGCCTATATGTAGCCCTAGCCCTACCGTGAACTGCATGATTTTGGAAAGGAGGGAGGAGGTGGGGTGAGAGATGGAAAAAGGAAAAGGAGAATTTAAAAAAAGAGCAGAATGATGTTTATTTGTTCCACAAGTCTCGAGGAAAACTGTAGGTTTCTGGTCTTTGCTGATTCCTGGGTGTCCGAATGAACAACCCTGTGAGCTGGGTTTGTCTCCTGGCTCCTGCACGTACGTGCTGCATGCAGATGACTCCCTTGGTCTCCTACTGTAGGATGCAGAGGGATGCTGTGACCACTAGCCACCAAGTTAATGAAGTCAAAAGGAAACTTTTCCGCATTAGGGATTTAGGAACAAATCTCATTTCCTTTGAAACTAGGGAAAGTTCTGTTTGTGACACAGAAGGAGAGCTGATTCTGTGAGATAATATTATTGCTCTTTCTTTTTCTTCTCATTTCTATCATATTCAATTTAATTTCAAGGTAGTCATACTATGGATCCAAAGAACTATTCTAAGTTCTTTCTTCGATATTGCCTTTTCTCTAATGATTATATTTAATACTGTTTGACTTTGGGATAGGTTCAGATTTACTGCTGGTTTTAATTTGTTTTCTCTTGTGGAATTCAATATATTTCATTCCCCAGCACAAAGCACAATCCAGGCTTTGAACATTTCCAGGCATGGATTTTTCTGGACATGTTCCTGTTTGACCATTCTCACAGTAAAAAAGTTTCTTCTTATGTTTAAACAGAATTTCCTGTATTTCAGGAAGCCCATTGCCTCCTGTCCTATCACTGGATACCACTGAGAAGATTATGTCTCTGCCACCTTTACCCCTTCCAGCCCCTGCCTTCTTTACCCCCATCCATATTACACACATTGGTAAGATCCCCCGAGCCTTCTCTTTTCGAGAGTCACAGCCTCTCCCTGCACGTCAGGTGCTCCTAAACCTCGTGGGCCTTCACCGCACTTGCTCTAGTCAGCTCATGTCCCTCTTGTACTGGGGAACCTAGTACTGGACCCAGCACTCCAGATGTGTCTCACTAGTACTGGGCAGAGGCGAAGGATCATCTCTATCAACCTGCTGGAAATAGTCTTCCTAATGTAGTCCAGGATGCTGTTTGCCTTTGCTTCAAGGGCATTTTGCTGGCTCATAGTGAACATCCGCCAGGATCATCAGGACTTTGGCTGCAAGGTGCTTTTCAGCTGGTCAACCCTGATACTGTACTACTGCAAGGGGTTATTCCTCCCCTGGTTCAGGACAACATTTTTCTTTGTTGAACTACATGAGATTCTCGTTGGCCCACTTCTCCAGTGTGCTGCAGTCCCTCTGAGTGGTAGCACAACTCTATGATATACCAATCACTCCTCCCAGTTTTGTATTACCTGCACACATGCTGAGGGTGCACTCTGTCCCATTGTCCATCTTCCAATGAAGATGTTAAACCGTATTGGCCTAGTACAAAATTGGAGAGTACCCCACTGGTGACTGCTTTCCAGTTGCCCTTCATGCCACTGATCCCAACCCTCTGCGCCTGGCAGTTTAAGCATATTCAATCCACCTCAGTGTCCACTTATTCAGCCTGTACCTGATCCTCCTCCACCAAAGGTGAGTCTTCCTTGCTCCACTGTCCTACCGGTCTCAGGGACCTGGGATTGCTGAAGGCTGGGTTTTACCAGTAAAGACTGAGGCAAAGAAGGCATTGTGTACCTTGGCCTTTTCAATGTCCTTTGTGACAAGGTCCCCATTTCCATTCAGTAGTGTACCCACATTTTCCTTAGTCTTCCTTTTGCTTAGGATGTATGTGTAGAAACCCTTTTTGCATGTCATTACTCAGATTTGCCTCCAGATGAATTTTGGCTTTTCTAACCCTGTCCGTGAGTGCTCAGGCAGCATCTCTTTATTCCTTCTGGGTCCCCTGTCCCTGCTTCCACCTCTAGTATATTTTCTTTTCACATTTGAGTTTTGTAAGGGGCTTTGTGTTGATCCATGCAGACTGCCTGCTAACTTTTCTTGATTTCCTGCTGGTCAGGATGGGCTGTTCTTGAGCTTAAGGAGGACATGACTGAGAAAATCAAACAGCTCTTCTGGACCCCTCTCCTCTTCAGGACAGAATCCCACATCTGTGATCATGCTGTCACATTTCACTTCTGGATTAATCCAGGTCGAATCCTTACTGGTGCTTGCTGTGACTCACTGGAACAACTAAGTATACATTAGTAGCAGATAACTTAGTTTCTAAGTTCTATCTTTCTAATGAGAGAAACTGAGGGGTTTGAAAAGAAAGGTAATGAAATCCAGAGAGACAGTAGTGTAGCTATGGCCAAATTTAACATTTCAAAAGTGGACCTAGGATCTTTTTTATCAGGCTGACTTTGATTTGCACTGGATTTCCATTCCGATCATTCTCTTATTTCTTCTGGCAATGCAATGTGTAATGAATGTAAAATAACTATGAAATAAAACTCCTTTTTGTAATTGAAAGAGTTGCAACATTAAAAGGTTGTCTTAACCAAAGCTTCAGATCTATTCATTAAAATTATGAGTGTACTTTTTTCAAAACTTTATTTTTGGCACCCAATAAAACAAAAGCAGAAAAAAACACTGTAAATGCAGTATAAAACTCAGATTGTTTTACATCTAACATCTCTGATTCTGTGCTCTCATTTAAAATCATAAACTCTCTTGAACAAATGCTATCTTTAACTACATTTTACATAGAACCAAATATTATATCACATGTAAGAAAGCCTAAAAAAAATGTACTTAGGACTTTCACATTTAGGAAGTATCTTATGTTCATTAGGAATATGATATTTGAATTGTTACATATTGCATATGTTCACTTAAATGTAGGCATGCGCATGACAATTATTTAAAAGATAGGTTTTAAAGGTCATCTGTCTCAAAAGAAAGGCTATACACGTGACTGAGAAATCTGGAGATGGGCATATCAAGTTTAGATTCATGAAAATTTTAGTGGAACAGGGCATATCTGTAGGTTTTGGATTAAACTTTAAATGACCAATGCTGAAATGATAATCCTTATTTTCATAAGATATTTGAGGAATGAAATGCTTTTGCAGGGTCTAGGCTTCATCTAGCTAAATTGTAATCAATTCAGAATAAGAGGTCTTTGATGTATATAATGCCACCTTTTATACCATCTACTTAATTCAAGGATACTTTGAATTCATCAGTTTAACTCAATAAAAAAGTAAAAGGCAGTATGGACCAAACCAGTGCCAAACAATAAAACATACCTGAAAATGAAGGTGAATTACTATAGGACTGCTTATATTCATTTTAGTATAGGAATGTGACTATTGTGGAGCAAGACAGTACAGTCTATAGGAAGAAATAAAACTCTTTACTGTGCCACTATAAAATAAGTTGCATGCAAGTTACATCTTCTGAATATTTCCCTTTTTCAGGGTTGTATGAATAAGTAAATAGGGAAAAACAATGTTTTTTTTCTTCAGGTTAATGTCAAATTACCTGAATTCACAGGACCTTTCTCTGGCTTTCCCTAGAGAAACTGAAATTAAAGTCAGATATAAATACCTCAATGTGTACAACACTCTGCCGTCATTCCAGATCCTGAGCATCCTATTAGGAGTTGTTATCCAATGAGCATCAGCTTTCTTGGAATTTCGGAAAAATGTATCTGGTATCCAGATCTTCCCAACCATGTTGCTGTTTAATCTGAGCACTTTTATAGTGCTGTTGAACTTCAGACGTCTGTCATACCACGTTTGGGCGAAAAATATATCAATTGTATATTCCTGTTGTGTTAACCAGAAATACCGATGAAAACATAGCACTCAGCATTTCACATAACTCCTGATATGCTTTCCTTAATCTTATAGGAAAAAAAGTGAACTACAAAAGATGATACTAGAACTGATAAAAACAATTTTTTGTCAATTTTTGAGGGCATGATTTACCAAAGATTTTTGTTTAAAAACAATTTATTGTGTTGTTTTCCCACTGACGGGTGAAACTAAGATGCAGCTGAGTATGCACCTTTCTAATTCTGTGTCCCCACACCTCAACCCATGCCTGATCAGGTCAGAGAACAATTACTTATTCTCTTAGATCTAGGACAGGAAAAATTTGAGCTGATGTGGCTGCCTTAATTGCCTCTGCCTCCCCTTTAATAGCAGAAGTGGTGAAGTCTCACTTCCCCGTGCACCACTGGGCAGCCAGAAGCTGAGAAATCCATAATGGAAAAGGGCAATCTGAGATTTCTTTCAAATTTTCTTTCAAAACATGAAAACTACATGAATAAAGGAGACATTCTGCTAAGTCTAGACCACTTTCCCTCACCTGTACAAAGATATAATTAAATTTTTATGCAGGAACTTTGGAAAGAGGAGAGGAGAGGAGAGAGAAGCTAGGCTTTTTTCTTTTTATCTCTTGGCGGCAAAAGTAGTAATATCACTGGTGAATGGTTTTCCTTATTTTGTAGCAGTCTGGAGGCTCAGTTTTACAGGAGTTAAACTGTCACAAAGCACTTTAAAGTAGAGCTCATAAAAATGTGACAATATGTTAAAACTGTTATTATTACAGTTTTTTCAGCATACAGCTCAGTTTCCCTGTCTTATAGAGATCTATAGCTCATATAGTTTTCACATCCATAATAATTATGAGATTTAAAAAATAATATAGGTCAACATTAAAATTAATGGAAACTTTGTAATGTCAAAAATTATGGAGGCTTTGTAACAAAGTAAACGTTGTAGGAAAATTGGCAATCATTTACCTACCATATTGATAGCATTCACAGGCCCAATGCTATTTACGTACATGTCAGTGTGAATTACTGTTGGTTTAACTGCAAGAGAAACAAGAAGAATCAGTAATATGAGTGAAGGTCAAAATCAACTACATGGAAGTCAAACACAAGTGAAAGATTATTATAGTACCTCTCTTGTATGGCTATGGTTGCCTCACATTTAAATGTGCATATACAATAAATATAAATTTGCAGCAATGTCTCCAGTTTGGAATTAGCTGGAGGCACTTTGAGACAAATTCTTATATCATTTATTCTATCAGAACAAATTCACTTATGCTATGAGAACAAACTGAAACCAGTGTGGTTACCTTAGAGTGAGTCGTATATGATTGAGAGTATGTATATTTTGTGTCAGGTCACAGCAACACATCTGACAAAACACTATCAATGAAAGCAAACTTATTCTTCTTATGCTGTCTTGCATAACTCATTCTACATTGTAATGCCAAATGCAACATGACTGCTGTTGCCTGCAGAGATGGATGTAGGTAGGCAATAATTTCATGAGCCCAAAGTAAAAATAAAACTCAAAGCTTTAAAAGAGGAATGAAAAACAGTTGTTTGATTAAATTGTTTTGAAATTACTCTATTCTAGCTTTATTATTTTTATACACCTTGATTAAAACATGATTGTTTTTTCCCAAATGCTTTTATGAATGCTTAATTACTTTCTGTTCTCTAAAGTCTTGGACTGGGAGAATAAGACAAATTCCTCTGCTAATTTACACTATATACATACATTGAAGGTTAAATACTCATGTTATCCCTCACGGTGAAAAATTCCTTAGTTTGTAAGCCTCTATAAACTTGTTAGAAACAGCTTCCTTCATTAACCTTGCTGCGCTCTGCTTTCCTCTGCCTGCCTCATCCATGAATTCTCTTTGCGTTGTTCTGTAATCTTATTACCGCTCTATCCTCTTCTACAGAGGTGTGGTCTGCCTGTTCTGTGCACGCATGGCCCCTTCTCAAACTGACTTGCAGCAACTCAGGGAGATTTATCTCTTTGCGCTCCCTCAATAATCAGTGGAAAGGAAGATTCCTGCAAACGGTGATTCAGTCAAATCAGACTTCCATTTTGAGTCCAAGCTTGGGTGTATATGCTCACGTTGGCTGTGGGGGAAATCTAGGGAGATCGGCCTTACTTGGCTGCAGTTATCTTCTGTGGCCCTCTTCCCCTGTGCCCCATTCCCCAGTCACTTCCTGCCCTGCTGTGCAAGCGAGGCCCCATGCCGCATCAGTCAAGGCAGACCTGCTGCTCTTCAAGGCTCGCTTTGTGTCCGTCACATCATGCAAGGATCGGGCTGCATTATCCTCGTTTTGACCTTCCTTTCCAATATATTATTTGTGATTCTCTAACACCCTCACTTAAATATACAAAGAAGATAAAAACCTGCTTACTCTGTCCCCAACAGTTAAATTCCAACATTCCTATGCAGGTGCATCATTACAAGCGGCCTGAATCAGCAAATCACAACAGTCGTCTTAGATGTCTCAGGATAGATTTAGCAATCTTAATTTATGTCATCTTACAAAATCACTACTACTTTTCATGCCACTGATGTTTTATTGCATTATATTTTGTTTTCACAACTACATTGAATAGATTCTGCTTCCTGTGTAGCATAATACGGTATGAAAATTCTTTCTCTTCACTGCTTAATCAAAAGTGGTCTAAAAAGAAAACCAACATACCTCCTATATCAGGTCTCAACTTGTTGTCGTATCCTTCCAACAAGCCATTTAAAATAAGAGTGACATCACTCTCATGGACTTTGGGAGTCAAAACCCAAGTCTTATTTGAAGTGTAATCTTCATAATCATCATCTCCCTTTTGGGTGGAACTATTAAAGAAATAAAAATTAAGAAATGGAAAGCCTTGAAAAATATGAATTTGTAGGCAACCTCCTCAGAGACAATACGCACCTAATTCAGGTTTTAATAGTACTTTACAAAACATTGAAAAGTTGCTTGCTTCATAAAATTTAGGACACTCCCAGTAAAGATGTCACATAACAGTTGAGGTTACAGTTCACTTTAGCAACATTTCCTTTTAGTACTGTTAAGATCATATTCTGTCTATTTGAAGGAACATCAGTGCTTATCACCTTTGTTATGCCTATTTTTTCTCTCACTGACTCAGGTGGGACCTGTTATGAAACAAATCTAATTGTCACTTAACTTATGCAACTTTCCACCAAAATATCACTTAGTATGTACACAGTGTTGTTGCATTACTTCTCTTTGAGAGAACAATTTGATGCAACACATTACTGACAAGACCAATAATTAGACTCAATCAAACAAACTGTCACACAGTCATTCTCCACTCTGATGAACTTCAGCTTATTGTGCATTTGGAAAGTTCAGCACAATTTTTTGCCAATGGTTTTCGTTTTCGCTTTTGCTAACCTGAACCCAGAGAGAATAAAAAGTCTGTCTACATTTTTTTTCTGCTACCGAGCAATATGACAGCTGATGTAGTATAATTTAACCTGCTTAGCACAGTAAAAAGGACAAGTTAGGAATGAGAAATGTGTAGACTAGCCTTAATGAATGTTTTGTTTTCTTAAAATCTGTGCCCCCAGTTCTAGAGGAGAACATAGAAACTACTTTAGAATATTACATAATCAGATATTTTCATTTCAGAATGTAAGTGGTAATCAGCTGAATGGTTCTAGGCAACTGTAAGTTTTTTTTGCATAATATGCTTCTGTGATAAAATTTGAACACTACTGGATAAGAAAAATCTTAATAATACTACAGATGTCTTAGGCCAGTGGGTGGGGTTTGGATACAAATGGGTCAAAAGCAGAAAATGTAATTATTTTCCTGTTTCAGCCAGAATCTGTACAGAACTGAGAAAGAACAAAGACAAGTAGATTTTTATGGGAGCTGGAACTTATGTTTGTCACACAAGATTGAAAGTAGACACAGCTGACCATGGTCATGGGTGTAATAGTGAAGGGTTGACTAGTCACAGAGTCTGCGAGTGCCATTCTGTTACACAGATCTTCGCTCAGCTGAGGTCTTGACACTCCTCCCTATAGTGCTATCATGCTGCATCCTGCTTATGCCTACTTATGCCTGCTTATGCCTAGTGGATGGCCTGAAGGCTTTCCTGTGTTGGGCATTAGGGAGCTGTAAGCCAACTGCACAAATACAACTTAACTATGAAAGAGGCTTTAGCTTCTTTCTTCCCCATGGGCGCTCTCTGACAGGAAAGAGCCACATACGTCCATGCCTCTCTGTATAAGGCTCTGCTTCGCATGAGGTGCTGAAGGTACAGTGAAATTTGAAGTGGCCTGAGACTGTGCATAAGGCTGTAGCAACTAGGAATGCATAGCATGCGTAAGAGCCATCTTGCATTGCATTGAATTGAGCTTGGAAGCTGTTGGTGAAGCTAGGTTAATCAATGCCTTCATCACATGTACTGAGCACCACTGACTGCAGCCTCCAGGCACCACCTAACCCACCCTGCGCCAGCGATATGCATCTGGGTGCTTCAGCTTCCTAGTTCAAGAATAGGCAACCCAACCTCCTCCCTCTGGCTATGTAATCCTGAAGCTGTAGTGTTCTACTGGCAATCAAAAGTGGAAATTTATTTGGCAATGTGCTACATGGTATTCTGCTGGTACTGACAGGTAGGTCAGGATAATGAAATTGGTTGGGGAAATTTGTTTATTTGGCTGTCTAGAGTTCAAACATCTAACTGTCATTCAAAGGAATGTAACTGAAGCAAGGTTCCCCCTCCTGCAGGAAAGGAAATCCTTCCAAATACAGACTTTGCAAGCAGAAGGCACTAGATTATATGTTTTCAGTCTGTGCAAAGTGAATGAAAAAAACTATGTATAAAAAGCCATACTCCTGTTTTATAACTAATTAAACATCCATTCTCTGAAAAGAATAGCTTTTCTGAATGGAAAAGAAAAAGTAAATCAAATACATTCTTTCACAAAGGCAATGTGTCCCTGAACGTTGTGATGAGGAAGCTTCAAAAATCAAACAGCTAGTTAGTAGAGCCTGGTGTACTGGACAGTGCAAGATTAGAAGATGAATAAGTACCTTTGTCTAGGACTTGTCTCAAATCTAGAACAATCTTATTGAACAGCAGCCCACAGTCACTAAAACTTCCATTTTCTCTTGGTAATTATTTGTAGGAAAGAAATAACTATTTGTTTGCTCATCTGCTATTTCAAGCCATTTTAGCACTCCAAATCTCAAAAAACAGCAAATGCTTTATGAGATTAGTGTGAGAGAGAGGAGAGGAAATGCAGCCAGTGTAACTAGGGAAAAAAGCCCACTGAATTCCCACCTTTATCTGGATTCCAAGTGGATCATAAGTTAGCATGGGTATCCAGTTGTCTAAGTGTCTGTGTAAAACTGCATACCAGCCAGAACAACCAGAGGTGCATCTCTATCTAGATGAGCAGGGCTTTAGCTGTGCAATGTCATTAATACTAACGAAAGTTATAATAACAAAACCCTTTTCATCTCCTTAAGACTTTTGGATCAGTCCTTCTGATCATGTGGTCTAAATTTTGCAAGTGTTTTTACTGTTCAGAATAAATTTGGTAAAGCCCAGATTATACCTAAATGCATATTGAAATCTCGTTATTTTTATGACTGCTAGAAGTTTTCAAAGCTAGTAATATACGTATGCAAAGAAACATATATTTAACTATTTGCAGATTACAGTACAATTTTTTGGAAGTTAATGTTTCAGACACTGATACAAAATCTCACTGTTTGAGATGTTCCCACTTCTGATATTAATGCCATTGGAAGGTGTGTGCAAGATTGCTCTACATAAAGCCAGTTTCCCTAATTGGAAAAGAGATGGCTTAAGCGAGTCAGAATCCAAACTTGAAACTTCAAGTCATGGAGTAATTAAAGTTAGAAGGTGCTTTTGGAGGTCGTCTGGTCCAATCCCTGCTCGGTTTGCCAGCTATGCCTGTGTGAGGTAGCTATGATTGTAATTACGTACATGTATATATATAACCATGAGTGTGCCTAACATTCACGAGGCCTCTTTGTATGTGTCAAAGTACCTGAAATACATCTTCACAAAGCAGATAGAGGGCAGAAATCACTGTATGTTAGTAAGCATTTATTAATTCAGATCAGAAAATACATTAATTTGGACTACAAGAATATTTGTGGGTGGATGACAGCACAAGATTTAGTCATATTTTAAAAAAAATTTGATACAATGTGCAAAGATCTGCGAACTGGTATCTCACTCTACAATTACATGCAAACCTCATTCTGCCAATGAGGTTTTTACCTAAAAAAGAGAGAGTTTTAAGTCATGTTTCTTATCTTCCACACTATAAAATACACATACTAATCCTAATTCATTAATAAAGTTGTTACTTGATTTATAACATTCATGTAGCTCTTTCAAGTGCTCATTGGTGAGATGTAACTTTAGGACAAACTGAGATTACACAAACTAAATGTTCAGGACTGGATTCTCCACATCTTTGCTAGTGCACATAATCCATAAATTTTTCGCAGTACCACCTGGGCAACATTCAATCATTCGTGGAGCAAGTGTTAACATCTGTGGCAGAGGTACCTACTGCAGGTAGAACTGGGTTCACCAACCAAAGGATAAAAAACTAATGAAAAGATGCTTTATTTCATTGGCAGAGCCACTTTTACAGACTCCTTAGTGCTAACAGCATTATTTCTTTACTGGAAATAAGTTGAAATAGTAGAAAGATTAGTTCAGTCAGTCCCAGGGGATATCTCTGCTGAAAAATCACTGATGTGGTAGGAAAATAATTTTTTTCCATCTTATTTTCTGAACCTTGTCCAGAAACACAGCAAAGCCAATTAGTTAAAGGTTTTGTTAATGTGCTGATACACTATTCTCTTAACAGTCCAAAGCCATGGAAGTCCACATTATAGTTTGGGAATCCATTCCTCTTTTTAATAGATTCAGTATGATTTATTTTCTTTTTTGCTTTCATTTCCATGGAAGTAAGATTGATACCTACATTAAAAAAATCATAACTTTACTAAAATTTAACAAATAATTACATTAATGATATTTAGCTGTCTTAAATTATTATTCTTTCAAGCCTTTTGACTTAAATTCTTTAGTTCCAAGTTCAAAATAAAGGGTGGATTATCTATTTCAAAAGTACTGTGTTTTAGTTAATTGCTAACATAAAGTCAACATTATAACTTTTGATGATCTCTGCTGTACCATGACATCTCTATATCAGACACTCTAATGTAACTTCCAGAAGGATCAGACGTAGCATTTCTTGGAAAGACACTACTATATGTTGGTAAAGATACACTATACATTATTTAAAATCACAGAGAGCAGCAATAATTTTTCAGGCTAAACTGAGGGACAGATTGGGCACATCTTATTTCATTAGTGAGCAGTAACTCACAAAGGATATCCCTTTGAAATAAGGTAAATCTTTCCTAATCCACAGGAACATGATTTTCACAATTTGTTTTAATTAGTAGAAGGGAAATGATACTCTTCTCTGACTCAAAAACCTACCATGACTGCTCAGTCTTCAACATTCAGATACATTTAGCTGGTCAAAATCTCTATAATTCCAGTGACTTTAAATAAGACATGCCAATTTGTACCTGCTGTGGCTCTGTCCTTTAACTTTTTAAAATATAGAAAATGAATTTTAGGTATTTCTAAATATTCTATTAAGAAACTTCACATAAGAGTCAATTATCCCTGCTGGAATCTGCCTGCTATTGCATTGCTGTTTACAAGCACAATCAGAGTAGACAAAAAGCGCCTAAAGAAAAAGACCTGAAGCAGTACTGAATAGCCAACAACTAATTAGTTTAACTCTAATTAAAACCTTAAGTTTATTTGTCAAAAAAATTCTGACCAATTTCATCTTTTATACCAAGTAGGCTATAGAAGCTACAGAGCCTACAGCAAAGATTTAATAAACTGCTCATGCACGCAGTGTGTCTTCCACTTAAAGCACCACCGTTTTCTACCCCTCCGTGAAGGACCGAAACAAGGCGTGTTATTTTACCTGACAGCGCTGTTTAACTTAATGAATAGCCAAGCTAAATTTATTCTCTGATGTGCATAAAAAATTACCCTAACCTATAGGTCATACATTATTCATGATAATATGGTCAGTGTGAGGGAAGTACATATTCCAAGTTCTCACTGTGGATACAGAGATGCTGTATGCAGATGTGACATATGAGTATGTATAGAATAACGTATTTGCAGGAGATTACAGTCTGTGGAAATCTAACTATCTAAATTCTCTCCTGATGACTTATTTTAAGTAAAGCTATCTCAATTGAAATATAAAATGTTTTCACAAAGCTGTATGCTGAATTCTGTCTCCCTGTTCGTGTTTCTCTTCTGTCCATATTTATTGTTTAAATCCCAAGGCTGTGCCCAGGACCATGCTCCTATCTTTACCATAAAAATAGTATATATTTTCTCTTTTACTACTAAATATTCATCACAATACCCAACCTTCACTTTTCTCAGGATTGTAAATCATGTAATGTGAAGATTAATCTCATTCCAAGTTGATTCGCACATCAGAGACAGAAACTCAGAATAATGCTTTGCTTAGCGAGGAAAAGAGGAGATCCAGTCAGTTATAAGAAGTTCCATAAAAGGAAACGGAGACTGTGTTGAGAGGTTTGGGCTAAGAAATCACAGGGGAAGTGTCTTGTTGTCCTGCTCCCTCCACCCAGAGCTCTGGTGCTGGTGAGACTGCAATTCTGGTACATGGATGGAGCTTTGTTCCAGAAGAGCCTGAAATACTACATTCACCGTGTTGCCAGAAGAAGCTTGTTTCAGTGTTGGCCACTAGGGAGTATTAGCTGTGTTTTGGCCACTTGATGTAGTCATGTAGCGAAGGAGACTGAAGAAGTTCACAAGGAGAAAGAAAATAGTTTTTACCTCTACTTAATGGTTTGGGTAGGTTGGATTTTAGGTATGTCACCTGTAGAAGATAGTTTATTTCCTCCACAACTGCTACTGCTGCAGCTATCGTACTATGAACTGTTCAAATTGTGTAAAGTATTTAAAAACTTGTCATGAAATGATCACTGCTTAAAAACAAAAGAAAGCTGAGTTTTTCTGTCATTCCTAAGTCACAGAGGTACTGAAGTATACAAGAAAAAAATTATTAGAATAATACTACAATTCTCATAGATAAATCAGTACAGCTGAAACACTAACATTAAGTGGGGGTAAGGCACACGGGTCTCCAAAGGGGTATTCAAAACCCAGAAATCACTAGAGTAGCACTGCTGAGTACTCCCAGCAGATGATTTTTCAGTCACAGTACATGAAGGCCCTAGATTGCCAGCAATCAACCAATAATTTCTGAAAACTATGCCTACATTGAGATTTAAAGGCCAGCCAGATTCCTGTGAACATTTATGCTGCTTTCTGCTGAATAAGATGATACCTGGCAACACAGCACCTAAGTATCATGCTGTGGGTTCTACCGGCTGCCTTCAAGTCATTCAGCAACTCACAGTATCCTCACTGGTGATGTCAGCCATTTTGAGTAAAGCAATCCAATTCTTAAACCTCTTCACAGACTTCTAAAATACTACATGGCAATGTTTTTGTATTAGTCACTATAAAACTGTCAATCATAGCAGACTGGCTTATCTGACAGTCATTCTATATCTTCCCCAAGACATGCACCCATATTAGCTACTGCACCTTATCATATCATAAATTTTAGCCTTTCGTAGTTATAGTTAAAGTATCTACTTTCCATATTTGCAGATTCGGCTGAATGTAGCTACAGCAAATGTTTACACAGAAAGGCTGAAAATGAAAAATTTAACTTGATTTAAGTTTTGTTTCCTTCCTGTAAGTTTATGAGAATGCTTTTCAAAAAAGTCCTTTGGAATGCATTTATTGACAGTGCTACAAATAAAACATCTGGTTTGTAGTATTTACTGTGTTTTATAGTACAGTGTACTGAAAAATTGCAGTGCAATTTTTGCATTGCACAACTGATTGGATTCAAGTCATGAGAGAGCCTAAGGATTATTGTCCCTTTTAAAATATTTCTAGTACCAACAAAATGGGCTCATGGCCAACTGTCACCAAAATTAGCAGAAAGAGGGACCAGTGTTAGCAGCCCTGGCAAAGAACCAAAAGCTGAAATGTGGCACCCAGTCTAGAATTAGTTTCTCCAGCAGAAAGTTGAGGCACGTAGGTTAAATAAGTTAATATAGGATTTCTATCTTCAGATCTATCAGAACAGACTGATGTGATTGACCAAAGCTGAGCTACACCACGGTATGAAACTTCTGGGCAGGGAAAGGAAATATATGCTACTGCCAGGGAGGAGAGCAAAATGTAGGGGTATGAAACAAACTTGTATAGCCAGTACGGAACAAGAGACGTAATTATAGAAACAAGCACACATCATTCATTTTGAACAGCCTGAGCTTGAAAGTGCAGCATTTATAGTTATGAGAAGTCTGGAGGAGTCTAAGATGTGATCAGATGATTCAGATAAGCCTCCATAACTTAAGATGATTATTTCAAATTTTTTTGAGCTGGAATTTTGTATGAATATAGTTTCCTACATTTTATTTACTGGAGATTATATAATCTACTCATGTATTTTTACTGCAGTTATGGCTACTCATTTTAGTGGCAAGTGAAGGAAAGCATTAGGTAGAAACAGAAAAGGGAGAAATGCATTCAGATATTCTGCATCGTAGGGTTAGCTTGAGTTTATTTTGTACTTCATCTGAAATTATCTAGCTATATCTAACTGGAAAAGGAATTTCAATTCACCTTGGAATTATGTGAACCTCAGAAGGTTTATTTTTTTGGTTTGCCTTCCTCTTCTCTCCACTTCCCTCTCCTCCCATTCCCTTCTCTCCCCTTAATTTCTTAAAGCTGTTCTACGCATCTCTGCATGTGAAATCTAAGGCACTAGGGGCATGATTTTTGCCTGTTGCTATTACTCAGCTCCTGCAGATTTCTGCTATAGCTGGGAGAACTCAGGAGAAAGAGTTAAGTTAATGGCCATTACTAATATGTGATTGACTAGGTCTTTTTTACTGTGAGCTTGCTTTATTTTTTTTGGCTGTGTTTTATTGTATGTAATATGTCACCTGTTATTGTCATATGTAATTTCTCTTCCCCAATAAGGTACATTGCTTTTAGAAAAGATTGCTCTAAAATCTCACTGTAAATTAACAAGAGGATCAAAAAGCTTAATTTTGTTCTCAGTGAGTAAGATTAGGAAAACATGGATGCCTTCCAGCCACCTATTTAAACAACATTAGCTCAAAAACCCCAATCCTATTGCTCAATTAGATTTGAAAAATGAAAGAATAAAGATTCTTGTTGTGTAATACCCTATGAGGTACTCATATTAATGGCTTTTCAGAATACTTGCACAATTTTTTTCTCTATTTTGTCACCATGGTAATTTCACCCAGAAGGAAGTTGCTTCTGGAATTCATGATGTAGTCATCTTCACATCACTCTCTGTCAATGTTTAAAAACAAACGTGAGATGCAAGAAATGTCAGCGGTTTTACTTGTTAAGTAACCCTCCTGAGCATTTTTTTGAGATTTAGAATACCTTTTTTTGTCTACAGATGTAAGCTTTAAAATTCAAGTTAAACTGAATATAAATCCTCATTAGAATTAAATCTGCCAGTGAATGTTTTCACTCTTGTCTTCTATGTCTCAGTGTACAGCAAAACACCACAATGTGGTGTTCCCAGTGTCGGACTGAGAGTCAGGAACATTGAATGCTTACCCCAGTTAAAGGACTAGTGTCCTTCTACTTGCTGTGATAAGCCAAGTTATATCATCTCTGCATGTAAGTGCAAACCATTTTTACAACATACACAGGCACATAAATGTGCCTTATTATTTGTGTTTGGTGAAGACTAGGCATGATGGTAAACCATCTCATTGCGGAGGAAGAAACAGTCACTAACCATACCTTGGGAAACGACATTGCATTGCTGGAAATCACACTTCCATCGCACTTATCAGCAACATTATAGCCCATATCTTTGGTAAACGGGGTGGGTCAGATAAACCCTGAATGATTAGGGAGCCAGTCAAAAACATTTACAATCAGCATAAGTTTATTCTGAGTATATTCTTAATGCTTGCTTCTTTCAGATCATGGAAGTATCATTACTGAAATGTTTATTAGGTAGAAATGTGTGTTGAAGAAAGAGCTGAATGAACAGAAAATAGTTGCTTGATACACATATCTTTAACTGATCATGAAGCTAACTCATTCATAAAATACGTGTAAGCAAATGGTGAAAATTAAACTGGTATTTGTTGGGTTTTTTTTAAACAATGCTTCTGATTTAACTTCCTTTTTAATGCATGGTAACCAATAGTAACCCACGTGTTCCCACATAAACCAACTTATATCATGCAAGACGCTGTTTGCACTCGTGCTCATAAAACAGACTGTGCAGGGGTGGATGTGGAATTTAGTTCTGATAACAGGGTAGATGTGCGATACTTTTAAGAATGTAAGTGGCAAGCTAATGTCTCTGTGTCAGCTGAGTAGGAACATTGTCAACAAGTGTGCCTTGAATTGCTCCTATGGAATTGATTTATTTTGATGAAATGGCCTATATTGGTTTTGTTGTGGAATTCTGATGGACTTTCCTTGGTGGTTGGTACTAGTGGGACGGCTCCATATCAGGGTCTCCTTAATTCTGTTGCACATATGAGCATCCTCACTTCTGGGTGAGGATCGTTAGCACCTCTGCTGTAATATGCACCCAGGCAGGGTTATTCAATGCCAATGTCACCCCATGCCTGTACCCCTCTCTGCTGCATCTCGTGTCCACTTCTCAAGGCCTCTGCGGTTGAAGTAGGCTTGTATTTCTCCACACTATGTAAATAACTCATTCTTCCCAGAGTCACTGCTTGTTACTCTTGTCTAAACAGAACTATGGTTGTACCATACAAAAAGTCAAACAAATTGGCCATAGACCCCTGGTCAATTAGAGAAATTGCTGTGGCAGCTAAACCAAGTAAAATAAAGCTGTGGGCAGGTCAAGAAAAGTTCAGACCCAGCAGGCCTGACAAGCCTCTGTCCTGAGGCCTTGCAAGGTCAGTGCAAAGATGGCGGCCTGTCATTAGCAATGGCAGTGCTGTATTGCAGGGCTACATACTCTTCCTTCCAAGGTAAATACTGATGCAAAGCAGCTACATCTTCCTTTCCTCTTTATGCCCCGTTATGACAAATGTTTTGGAACACAATTTCAAAAAGAAATGCCAGGGTACAGAAAAAGATGTAAAACACATACTTTGGGTATCTATTCTATAGAAAGAAAATCTCACCATTAAGTATATTCAGCTTTTTAGGCAAGAATTCAAAAATCTTTGTTGGAAAAATGGTGAATTGTTTTAATAGTGCTAACTAATAAACAATACAGTGACTCTGGAACTTTATTTTAATGAGAAGAAGCTCTGTATGGGTTCACTCAGTGTCTTATTTCTTTCTTTTTGGCCCTTCTATTAGTCTCCAATAAATAAAATACAAGGCATATAACACGCAAATTCTACCTAGCTCTGAAATTTTTGACATTTGAGTGGGCTAGGCATAATGATCACTGCAAAGCCTATCTTCCCATCCCTTATATTTAAATGTGACTATTAAGGCTAGTCAAAACACCAGGAAAATAGCAGCAATTTCTATTTCACACACATACAAACCTATATCTCCAAGACTTTTCTTTTTCCTCCAGAAATATTTTGGCATTTTTTACTATCTCTCATCAATGTAGTAGAATTTTATTTTATAATTTGTCTTTGTTCTGCTTATGATCAGAGACATTTGTCTTTGCAAAAGAAAAGAAACTTTTAAAGAGAAAGCTGCTCGAAGCTTATTTTATAATTAGATGGTATTCAGTGATAGAGAAAGATGGATGCCTCATAACTCAAAAAAAAAGGGAAGAATGAGAACAATAACCCAGGACAAGCAGAAGCTAAGAGTGGGTTTGATTAATATGTGAACCTGGCTACAAGGGTCAGAAATAGCAGTAAATGTAGCTATAAACATTATTTTGAAAAACTGCATTGGGAACCAAGTTTATAAGACACAACTATTACCTATTTATTTCTGAAATTCCTGGAGGGGAGAAACCACATTAAGGTCTAGGAGATGTAGACTCATGTAACTAGGTTTTCAACATATGTTTAGTAATGGAATAGTACAGAATGCAGAAGATACTACAGATAATGATACGAAGTACAGAAAGACATACAGAGGTGAAAAAATTTCCTTCAGTTCAAAAGACTATATAAGAGGACTTTTTTTTCCTCCAAGTCTTCACTGCAGCTCTATACTGTGGCTAAATCAAAGGATCCACTAAATGTGCTGCAGAGGCAGTTTCAGATGTAAACCAAAACGTCCATGTATTCAGGCCACAATGTCCAGATCCCCAGCAGGTTTCCATTGCCCTTTCTCAGCACTCTGTGGGGCATCCACCATGCCCTGACAGCAATAAGCTTTAAAGGTGAAGCGATACAAGACCAAGCAGTGATAGGCAGCTGCTACCATCTGACATTACTAGGTCATCTTGAACGAGTCCATTCCCAGCTGTGGGGGCTCCCTTGAAGAGAAGTAAGCTCTGACTATGTGTGATGTAGATCGTACTGCTTGTGAGCACTGAAGCTAGATCCATGAAGATATTTAGGGTAGCCTGTGCTGGTTCTGGCTGGGATAGAGTTAATTTTCTTCACAGTAGCTAGTATGGGGCTATGTTTTGGATCTGTGTAGGAAACAGTGTTGATTGATAATACAGGGATGTTTTCGTTATTGCTGAGCAGTGCTTACACAGAGTCAAGGCCTTTTCTGCTTCTCACCCCACCCCACCAGCGAGGAGGCTGGGTGTGCACGAGAAGCTGGGAGGGGACACAGCTGGGATAGCTGATCCCACATGGCCAAAGGGACATCCTGTACCATACAGCGTCATGCTCAGCATATAAAGCTGGGGAAAGAAGGAGAAAGGGGGGACATTTAGAGTGAGGATGTTTGTCTTCCCAAGTCACCGTTACACATGATGGAGCCCGGCTTTCCTGGAGATGGCTGAACCCCTGCCTGCCGCTGGGAAGTGGTGAAGGAATTCCTTGGTTTGCTTTGCTTGTGTGCCTGGCTTTTGCTTTCTCTATTAAACTGTCTTCATCTCAACCCACGAGTTTTCTTTTTTTACCTTTCTTCTTTTACCCTTCTGATTCTCCCCCCATCGCACCGGGGGGAAGTGAACGAGTGGCTGTGTGGGCCTTAGTTGCTGGCTGGGATTAAACCATGACAGTAGACACACAAAACATGATGACAACTAAGGATAAGCTAAAATTGGCAAAATGCAGGTGGTTTCAGACCCCATTTTCTGTGGGTACAGAGAAGGCACCATGATGCTTCAGAGACTGTGTTGGTCCTTTGTGGATTTTATCCAAACTACATAACCAGGAACTTTTTAAAAACAGGAAGAGTCTTTCCATGACTCAAGTGGTTGCCAGATGGGACCATCAGGTGAGGACGGAGACCTGAAAACTTGGAAAGAGGGCAAACCCCTGAAATTAATGGAACATGAGCAGAAGATAAGGAAGGATAAAGATGTTTTACTAATCATAGCATATCTCCCACATGGATAAATTCATCTTCAGTTTCCCTTGCTAGAGCTCCAGCAGCTTTCTGTGGGCTACAGACTGGTGTAGAATAACTGGCAGAGTATTGATGAGAAGAAATGCCACTGGATGCCACTGAAGCAAAACTTCTACATGTCATTTATCCTCCTGAATCCCTGGGGAATTTGGCAAACATACCTCAAAATAATTTGTTAAATAAATAACAGGTGCTATTCCAAGCCCCACAGTTTTCCAGGAGACATTACCAGTGAAATAATTTAAAAGAGAGGGCATAACTGGAATGCACTTGCTGGCAGTGTTGGCATTTTTAGTGTATATTTATCAGATTTTCCAGGATTATACTTTTCATGCTGCCAACTGTTCGGTGTTCTGATCCTGGTGCAGAAAACCATGTTGGTAAACATTTAAACACAAGTGAAAGTGCTTTCCTGGATGAAGGCTTGAATGCTTAAAGCCTAAAGAACTGAACCCAGTTTAGCTGCCTCAGCTAGTTTCCCAAGGTGTCCTTGCAGACATGATCTCTCTGTTAAAGAAATATATTCTTCACATGTTGTTTGGAGTTCTTGCAGGTGAACTAAAATGAGAAGTCCTTTTTAAAATATGTACTCTTTATGATTGTACATAATTTGACTATTAAGCTTATGCATTTTTTAATTAAATCCTTTCATTCCTATTTTATTGAGGAGCTCAGAACATTGCATATGCAGGTAACAACTGCAGATATGTTTCTTATTTTTAAATCTGAATATATATTCCATTGAATTTAATCACCTCTGCTGCTTATCTACTATAGAGAGATTAAAAGAGATAGTGCTTTGGGGACCATAACAGAAGAATTGATTTTACAGACATAGTATGTTCCCACCCCCCTTTTTTTTTTTCTTCCTTAACAAATTGTATTATGAAAGCTGCAAACAACTTTCTGTTTTAATACTGTCCAAAAGCCTTCATGTACTCAGAACTTTTTCAAAGTTACCATGTGAGCTAAAGTTCTTGGTTTCTGGCCAAAGGTTAATTTTATTTCAAAGCTTAAAATGAAATCCACTTTTTGAAATCCGTAAGACTAAAATTATTCCTATTCCCTTTTAAAATCAAATCTATATAGAGTTTGTTTTCACACATATAATCCCTAGATGACTGAATAGTAAATTCTGGAACTCATCATAGAAATAATCCTTATTAAGAAGTATACCCAGAGTAAAAGTGATTCATATTAATAGGCAGTGGTGGCATGTTATGAGAGCAAAGAAATACTGTCCCCACCAGGGAGAAATAGTGTTATCTTAGTTTTACAACCTTTGTACATCAAGGAGGAAGAGTTGTGAGATCTGTATCACAATAACCAGTGACAGAGAACAATATTTTCATGTTGCTCACCATTGCCTCTTAAACATGGTGTTCAGAGCCTCATTAGTTATGCTGGGCTTGGAATTTAAGAATTTGGCCCTAAAGATTTGTGGCAGCTTTAATCTCATGTGCTGTATTAGAGCTTTATTAAGATTTTAAGTCCTTTTAAGTGCATGCTTTAAGTCTTTAAAGCAGCTTAGTGAGATTTTTTAGCATTTCCTTTAGAAACCAGGGAAATAAAATGAAAAAAAGCCATTATTAATGTAATATTGATTGTCCTTGCCCCAAAGAGATTACATATATCCAATATGTTTATTCAATATAATGCAGCCTTTGATACTAGTTAATTATTTTAGTCCAATAAAAGAGCAGCAATACTGTATTCTAAGGTCCTCCAAGCATTTTACTGCTCGTAACTTTTCTCTCTTTCAAATCCTTACCTTCCAAAAAAATAGTGATTCCTTTACTACATTACAAACAAAATTGTAATACTCAAACATATTTGGTTTCACAGCTTCACAGCCTTTAGGAGCAAAATGCATGATTTCAATGATGTATACAGAAGCCAAAAGGTGTCTTTTTACTCTTCAAGTTCAGCTACTAAGACAGTTCTTGGCAGTGTAGATATTATTACATGGATCACACGCCTCATCTTCTTTTCCAAGCCATCTTACAGCATGACCACTCCTCCAACCAAAGTTACTTATTGCAGCAAGGCAGTTACTTTCTCTGCTTCTCTCTCCATTTACTGCAGAAAAGCAGAGTACATCCTATGCCACCCTTTCATAGGATGTACATGAAATGGCCAAGAGATTACTGATCTCTTTGTCTGACCATTATGTGTATAATTCATTCTGGTTTGGTGACACACTTTCTCCAGCTTTTTCAAACATATACATAGATCAGCAGGTCCCAGAAGTCCGTTATTACTTAATAATATATTGAATAATACATTTGTTATTTTAGCAAGGCTTTCTAGCATTATCTCATTAATATTAGTTGTTCTTAATTGTTCTCTTTCTCATTCTTTCTCCTTCTATCTCTTTTTCTCTCTCTTGGAAAATAATCTAAGTGAATAAAATGAAAGTGGAATTCAGTAGATAATCCTCAATCTGTCTCAGCAGGCAGATTTCTGTTCAGGTCTGAAGATATCTTACTACAGATTAACAAAAGCTTTATATGACCAGAACATGCTATTTGCGTTACACAATATAACATCGAATCACTACTGAAGGAAAACTTTCATGTTCTCATATAACCCACTGTTTTCCAGGGAGTTCTGTCAGAAGGTTGTTTTGGGTATGCATGAGATCCTGTTTAGATGCATTTCTCATCAATGTGTAGAACCATAGGTATTTTTCTGTAGAACATGGAGAATTCAAAAAAGCTTAAGATGATAAATAGCTCAGAAAAAAGCTACCCTTTCATCTCAAGGGTTCACACCAAAGCCCAAGATGACATTCAGTAAAAAATACAATTTCATACATGATTACTTGCATCATTTGCAAAGAGCTAATGCAAGCATAAAAAGTAGATATCTTCTTCTCGTTCCATTCCTTCCAAATGCTCATTATTATCTTTCATTTCTTTTAAATCTGTTTTTATTTCTGTATATTGATGTTTTATTTCTGGTAATAATCTGTAGATGTTGGCTTAGGCTTTGTAAAAATGCTATTTCTTTAATCTTTTGCTGGCTGTCTGCGAACAGATGAAAATTTTATCTTGCAAGAGTAATATTTAGTTTCATATACAATGGCCAGATTTCACAGCTAGGCCTACGCATTGTGTTGTACTTTACTGAATATATGTGAAAATGTCCTTCCACTAAATCTGAAAAAATAGAACTGATGCTGTAGATAAGAAAATCTGATTTACACGTTAGTGATTTTCTTCCTTAATGATACTAATTTGTTGCATTGAGATTCTTGTATAAATTACTGAAGTTCTATTACCTGCTGTTCTTGCAGTAATCATACTCTGTGTCACATCACCTATATATTATGCCATATATTTTGCATCTGTCAGATGCCAATAGTAGAAGCTAAGAGCAAAAGATCAGGGCAAGAATGTAACAATGCTTCCCTGGTAAAATCCTCTCTGCTTCCAGAAATGTGCAGCTAGAGATTTCCCATAACGAAATGTTACCACTGAGTTTAATGGACTTTGAAGTATTTTTCTTCTTTTTGAATCTGTATAAATCTTTGGGCTCTGCATTACTTCACTGATTAGAAAGAAAACCATTTTCATAGGTATTCAGGCAGCCAATGGTAATTTCATTGGGTGCTTTATGCACTTTATATAAGAGAAAACAAGTAATGCTTCTGTAGTCAACTTTTTCCATGTTGCTTAGGACATCACATGAAAAAGCATTATGCAGCTGAGGTAGTCATTTACAAGTAAGGTGTTTGCTACATTTCTCTTCTGCTTATGCATTCACTGGTGGTTTTCAGCAGCATGAAAGCCTCCTTTTTTGACAGTAGTCGTGTTAAAAATATTACCCAGTTATATAAATAAGAGGATATCACCCTGTGTCAGACTGAATACCCAATATTCAGTCTGACAAGACTCGCATATTAATTTCCTGTCACAACTATACAAATGCCCCAGAATCACACAAGACGTAATCCTCACTGTTCTTTCAATAGCTTTCTTCAACCTATCACCTTCGCCCCTCTTTTACCTCAGTTAGTCTGAGCCAGTTGGCAGGTGTTGGGACTTGTGAATATATGTACCCACTATCTCTGTCTTCCCACTCTTTTTTCATATGGATGAAAAAAAGAGATAGCTTTTTGTAAATTTCTCACATTGAAGGAGTTGGTTACACATTCTGATATAAATGAATTTCTAACAACTTCATATAACAAGTTTAAAAGCAAGTAATATTATTTTCTTGTTTGCAAAGATAAAATTTAATGCTGTTTTCTCCACCTTCTGGCTTAATGCAAAGCTGAATTTCTTCTTAATGGGAAGACGCAAACAAGCGGGTTACTTCTGGACATGACAAATAGAAAGCTGGACTGAATTCAAACAACAGCAAAGCTCCTATTTACTGCACCGGAGCTCTTCTGACCCAGGAGCTCACCTAAATAAAATACCTGTAATGACAATGTGCCTCTATAGGTGTGCACATGAGGTGAATTCAGACTCTCATGGTATGCTTTTTATTAGCACCATGACAATTTGGGACATAACCCAGTATCAGAAGGAAGCATGCAATGAATATTAAGTTTTAAGTCATCAGAAGTCACTCATCATATTAAGTCTAAAGCTAAAAAAATCGGTGCATTTAGAATGGACAGTTTATGCTGTTCCTTTCTCATCTGTCCTTCAGTTAAAATAGCTCTTCACCCTGCTTTTTGTGCTCTGGATATATTCACTAGAGGCAATTGTAGTCTCTAATTTCATTAGTGCTCAACAAGTTTGGTTTTAGTCTCATTCTATGAAATAAGCTCTTCCTTACCTAATAATAATTATTATAGTTACCCGTCTGTGGTGATGGACTTTTTTTTCCCTACTTTTTATGGTCCTTTCCTGGTACTTTCTACTGTCTTTTTATTCATCATATAATGAATGTATGTTTTTCTAACTAAACAGCCTCCACCTTTGAGCCCAGAAGCATACCTGTAATTCCAGTGAAGTCACCTGGACATCTATTTCTATCATCAGTTGTCATATCTGTTCTAAAAAAGAGATAAACAAACGTGTCTGTCTCTTTTTACTGCCACAAAGTCTACCTAGTTCTTGTTCAGAACTTCCATTCACAGAAAACAAGCTCTGTTCTTGAATGGAGAAATTCCTTTATGTCCAGATGGACAGGACAAGACCTATGTGCCACTTAAGATCAATTTATATTACAGTCTGTGGGCTGAAGTGGAGTGGAAAGTTTAAGCTGAGCTTCTATAAAGAATAAAGAAAAAGGAATGAAGAAAAGAGTGTTTAGAGGTATTGTAAATCAGTTAGCTGGAATGTAGGTTGAGAGCTTTCTGCAAAAAGTAAAAACATTATGCAGTGTAAGAAACACTTCCTGAAGATTCTTACTGAATTATAATTTAACTTTGGGTTATTTCCCAGTTCTTACTTACGAACACAGAACTACCTTTAAGAATTTATACTGTATAGGTCCCAGCTTTTGCCTCAGCAAGAGACTGACTTCAGTGGGTCAGGGATTACCGAGAGGATAAAATTAGGCCTATCGTGAGGAGATTCCTAAAACTGCTGTGATTTTCAGCATTAGGTATAGGATAGGGTGTTGATTTCTTGGTAGACATGGTGGGGAAAATGGACAATCAAAGCTTACCATCTGCGTTAAAGGGAATTTATATTGCAATAAGTGTCCATTACAAAAGTACAACACTAGGTAGGCTATGAAGCATGAAAATTAAAATACCCCTTCAGTTCTAACATCCCAATGTCAATAATTTTCTTTATGTGTATATTTTCTAAGCCCAGATTCATATTAAGCAAGCCCCCAGCTAGCATTGTGTTCTTCTCTGCCATTCTCAGGTAATCTACCTCTTTTTCTGTAGAAGACTGTGAGTGAGGCTGCAGGTAAAATAGTTTGTAAAGCAGCAGATCAGACTGTACAAACGAAGCAGAGAACCACAGTACACTCCAGTTATTCTGCTGAATGTTTAAAAAAAAAAATCAGATGATCACCCTAATAGAATCTTTGTAATATATAGAACTTTTATAGCTAGAGTGCCTGAACATAACAAGGGAAAGGCTACAGGGTACTGAGCTAGCTTCAAATGAGCTAGTGCATCTCCACATCGCAGGACAGTGCCAGTCAGAGGTATTGACCTTAAAACTGCTTCTGCTTTAGAGCTTACTTGAATGTATCTCTACAAGGTACTGTACGGATCAGTACAGATATATCTAAGCAGGCATAAGATGTAGAATATGAAAAAAAATCAACTTTTCTATAAACATGTGTATCTGTTATTGCTCACCTGTGTCCAATGCTTTATCTAATCCTTTTATAATTCATGCTTTCAATTCACAATTCACTTCTTTGTTGGAGAAATTGGTGGTTATTACTTAAGGATATAGGAATTTAATTGTACTGGGACTGAGACTTGGAATGAGTTTACTTTGACCAGATATTTGCTTCTTTTCCCTTCATCAGTTCAATCCTATCAGAGTCTTCTTCCCTTTAAAATTTTTGTGCAACTGTTACAGAATTTGTTGACATATGCCAACAGAGCAAATGTAACATAGAGAGGAAAACAATGTGACCACAATCTAAATCAACAAGATATATTTTCCATCACTAATCAAGAAAGTTTAAACTTACGACCCAAAAGCATGATTTGGATGGCCATGAAGAAGACATATAATATGAATTATATTGGAATTACTACATTAAAAGAGTAGATGCATTTCCTAATTTATTTTTACTGTAGTTAGTTTCTATATTTTTTAACTAACACGTTTCACTTCTCAGAATTTCAAGGATTCAAACTTTCTGAAAGGCTTTCTAACATCTCTTTGCATATTCATTAAAGTATTTTGGAATACATGAATTTTGGCATGCAGGTTATGGTTAGGTGGTATATTCACTAAAAAAGAAGTTAGTTAAATTAAAGAAGTTAGTTAGTTAAGTTTTAATCCACACCTCCAAATCATTATATACTTGCAAGAAGGGAAACAGCGTCTGTAATCTTTTTTGACCCATCAAGTTATTAATATGAGGTAGTGAGAATTTACTTAATTGTTCAAATCTCCTTTAGATCAGTGTTTTTGGTATCTTTTTTATTACAATAATAGTTGTTCCAAGTTTCTATCCCAGCATTACAGCTGATAGCAGTCAGGAATGCAGCATGGCTGTGAAAAACTTAAAGGCAGTCTCACCCTCCTTGCTACCCCTGAAATGTCCAAGTAGAGTGCAGGTCCTGTGTCCATACAGCCTCAGCTCTGCTGAAACAAACACTGTAGTATATAGGCCAGTCAGTAGTAAATATTCAACTTCATAGTTTCATAGACAAATCATCATTTAACAGCACCTAGATTCACATCTTCTGTCATGATACTTCTTTAAAAGGGATCATTCCTTGTTAATTGAGAAATTGTCTCTTGCTGAGATTCCAGTAATGCTCCAAGGAACTTCACTGGGATGTCTGACTGATGTGTGTGAAAGCACTGGAAGTTAGTATATGAATAACTACTGCTGCAGGATTAATACCAAACCAATGTTAGCAACCTTTACAGTAACTTTGAATGACTGTTCAGCTCAGGAATATTCATGCCGCTTTTAATCGTTGTTATCATATCACATCACACAGTGCAAGAACCCTGCTTGCTAGTGCTTTACAAGGACAAAACAATTTTATTTACTCCCATGTTCAGTAACTTACTAGTAAAAATCCATATGTTCACATATGCACCAAAATATTTGGTGCCAAAATTATTGCTTTATTTATGCTTTTTTCTGATCAGACTTGACAGGTTTCCGTTTTAGGTATCTAGCTGCAGCACAGAAACATTGCCACGACACTACTTGAGCACTGACAAGTGAAAAAATAAAAGTAGCTAGTGTCCAACATTTCACATCTGTACATTACTGTGTGCTGTGTTCATGTGATTTTTGCTGACAATTTGTTAAACTTAAGGACTATGCAAAAATAACTAATAAAACTTATATGTGAATAGTGTGCAGAGTACAGCTTTCAATCTATTTGAAACTTTGCTGGTGAGCGAGCTTTATTACATGTAACGTTAATTACCTATTATGTGTTCAATAAGTGTAATCAAATAATTAGTTCCAATTAAACATCTTATTGAGGCATGTAAGTATTAAACTGTTTTATTTACGTTTTTGAAGTGTTTATAAATCCCAAGATTTTGATGCACCATTTTCAGAAATTTGGAGTTTCTTTTGACTAATTTTCACTGAAACACAGCTTCTTGAAACTTCGCTGGTGAGCGAGCTTTATTACATGTAACATGTTAATTACCTATTATGTGTTCAATAAGTGTAATCAAATAATTAGTTCCAATTAAACATCTTATTGAGGCATGTAAGTATTAAACTGTTTTATTTACGTTTTTGAAGTGTTTATAAATCCCAAGATTTTGATGCACCATTTTCAGAAATTTGGAGTTTCTTTTGACTAATTTTCACTGAAACACAGCTTCAGCTGATATGGGATGGACTATAGGATGCCATTACACTAGTCTGAGTGATAAGATGGTGGGGGAATTTTATGCAAGAAGGTTGCACTACAGTTATGAATGTCAAGCAACAAATTGGAAGAAGGCACTTCCTAAAACTTTAGTGTGCACAGTTGTAAGGATGTACTCTGTGCACGTAATAAACTAATGCATAAAATTATTGTGCAGGTAAAATAATGCAGTGCTATAGTATGACATTTGTTCTGAATTCAGTCAAATCATGGTTTGCTGAAGTCAATGCCACAATTCTAGCCACTTCCATTAATGCCTGAATGATGCCTTAACTTACCTCTTCTTTCTCTAATCATCTAAATATCAACAATTGTGCAACAATCAATTTCTCTATATAGTATTTTTTTGTATTAATATGGGGAAAACTGCACAATATTGGCAATCAGTTTTTCTGTGTTCAATTACTTTGATCAGATTCTGCAAATACTTAAGCTTTTCTGTGTATTCTGATTGATGTCAACACATTTCTTCACATGCATAACATGGAGCGCATATGTTAGTGTTCAGTTGCATTGGCCTTTAAGAATTTCAGTGCCCAATACAAGCGACACATAATATAATGACATTTGCTTCTTTCTGAAGTGTCTGATAAGTTTTTAACAAAGAAAAACTTTCATCCTGGCTATAAATAAATGGTAGCTAAGTTCAGCTTTTGTAATTCTATCTTGGTCCATGGGTTTCCAAAACTAATAGTAAGGTTTCTTCCACAACAGGAGGAGGAAAGTGTCCTGATTATTAGAATTAAAATACTATTTGCATGTTGACTTATTTAAAATATTTTTGTAATGCACTAAGGATAATTTTCTACTTACTTGTAGTTCTATAATATTGTTTCTCTGCCTATTACTTATTCTTTAAAATTATGAGGTCAGAAAGCTGTCAGAGGAAACCATCTTGGATATCAGATGGCCATGAAGAGAAAACAGAACCTTTTGCTAAGATAAAAATTTAATTTGCATTATGAAGAGTTTCTTTTAAAGCTTATGAAATAATTTTGGCAAAATTCCTCTCAGGCTATGCCATTCTGGAAGATGAGTGAAAAGAAGGAAGTGTGTTAAAATAAATATATGGGATTATTTTAGTGCTACTTTTATGTCAAAATAATCTGAGAGCCTGTGTTCATGAAATCCTGTAAAAGCTCATTTTCCATTGCTGTATTTGCATAGTAATCATAAATGATTCTGGAAGAATCAGAGATAGCTTACACCTGCCTTACTCCCAATAATAGGGAAGTATCATAATACCTCATGGTACACTGACCAAGTTTTATTTCACTTTCTACTCCATTTTCAACTGTTTTAAGTTTCTTTTCACAGGATTCTCCACAAAGTCCTTTTTGTGTCAAGAAAGTTACTCTAAAACCCAGAAACTTTTAATTTCCCTGGCCAATAATTTTGGCCTTTTATTTTGCTTAGAACTAAAATCCTACCACTGCAGCTACAAAGTCTGGTTGTTCTTAAACAAACAAAAGAGCAAACAGAAAGAACCCACTTTTTAGTACAGTAGTACCCAGGTAAAACGAGGGGAGAAGAAAGAAGGTAAGTTTGAATGAGGAGCCTGTATGAATACAGCATTAATAGTAGAAAGGAGAGTAGGTGCTAACTTCTAACGTATCAATGACAACACGGCTTGTGCAGCTGTGAGGAAAAGCCTATTACCACTTGAAAGCCCAGGTGCTTTGTAATGTGGTGCTACTTTCTCATCTAACCTGTTAAATGCACAGTCCACGTATTTTTGCAGGAACGTCTGGTTCAGCGAGATGCTTGGCACTGCAGCAATACTCACTCCCCCCCGCCACTTTCTACTCGTACACAAAAAAAAAACATATAAGCTCCTTCCTCTGTTGTTAAGATGTTTAGCTCTTTACATTTGTCCGTACGATGCAGGTATGCAGCATGCACAGGTTGTCGCCAAACAGTGCATGTGTCGGTGCAGGGGGGTAAATGCTCTTGTAAACATTCATCTCCTACGAGCGGTGGACGCTGTTAGATCCCACCGCTTGTTCCACCGGCATTACAAGCACTTCAGTATCGGCGGAAGGCGGGCAGCACC
>NW_010564151.1:0-5263 GCF_000687285.1 Phaethon lepturus
TCACTCCTCTCTCTGGCTGCAAATGCTGTGCGCCCTTTTTTTCTCTCTTCTTAAAGCTGTTATTCCAGAGGCGTTGCCACCATCGCTGATGGGCTTGGCCTTGGCCTGCAGTAGGTCTGTATTGGACACAGAAGGAACTTATAGCAACTTCTCGCAGAAGCCATCCCACAACCCCCACTGCTACCAAAACCTTGCCACACAAATACAGGTAAATAGCCTGCCAAACTATGTATTCGTGTATGAAAAACCATGGTAAATCATGTTAAATCTGTGGAGTGTCTATGATGGTATAACTGAAAGCAGTATCTGTTCCTTTATATATACATAATATTAAAGGAAAAATAAAGAAAATCTCTTAGAAATGGCTTTCTAGCTCATAATATCTATTGCAGAGTTGCTTCTTGTTCAATAACGTAAGGTTCAGGGTGTAGTGGAAATGAACGGGAAGAAAAACAGAATAGAAGAGTGGTAGTTGTTTACAGGAGCTTCTTTCAAAGTAGTTCTTACTATGTGCATCACCAGTACAAATTGTTGCTTTGAGCCAGCTCTGAGGACCTTTAACTGGTGATGTATAATTTTCTGAGCTCCATAGGTCTCTTTGAGCATAAATATTCTTTCTCGGGGACTAAACATGTGCCTGTGCTCCTCTTGGCTCATTAGGCTTAGTTCTTGACTGGGGAAAAATATACAGGGATGGCATCATTTAAATACTGTAGGCTGTAGAGCTTCAAAAAGAGAATTCATTCACAGTAGATGACACAGATTTGCAACCTTTCTTATGCCCTTTTTATGGAAATGAAATGGAAGACTGACTTAAAATAATTCACACTAGAAAGTGAGGGTTGATCTCCAGTTGAGGAATGTGTTGTTTCAGCCTTGCCTTTATTTTTTCTCTTTCAGGACCTCGTAGATTCACATTTATGTTGTTATAAGTGTTATACTTAAGCTGTAGTGTTTGTAGCCTTGTTTCCTAAAGCTGAACATTTTCTTTAAAAAAGATAATAGAGCTGAGTTGCTAAAGATTGCAGCTTGAGAGACATGTTCCCTCACAATGTTAACTGAATTTAAGCTCTGAGTATAAAAGTGTGTAACCGAATTTGGGGAAATTGCATATATATTTTCTCCCTCAAACTTCCCTCTATGACCCTTAAAATATTCTCTCAAGACTTAATTCTCTCTGCCATGAGGAACCAGAACTTACAGCTTCAGTAATATCAGGGAAATGGAGTTACAAGAATCGCTTAATCTCTTCATGCAGGCAGGTGAGAACAAAAAGACCTCAGAGACCACTCACCACATGGCATCTGTGCATCTGGAAACAAGCCACTGCATTGCTGACCATCGAGTGACCCCCTCGTGTGGTGGTGCATCTCCCTCACCCTCCTCTTTGGCCTTGGCCTTGGCCTTGGAGCAGAGAGTTTGGTGGCTAAGGGCCCCTTGACTGTACCAAGTGCTCTTGCATAGATGGGAGTAACTCATCATCCCCAGAGAGCCTTGGAGCATAGCTTATCTAGCCATGATTCGGGTGGATCAGTACCAGCATCACTGGGATGTCAACAATTCTAGAAATTACTAACAAATGATTTATGGCAAGGATGGAAATTTACTGATGACTAAAGTCAATTATCTCCCAGTCCTATAAATAGTGGTCCCAAATGAGACCTTTTGAGCTCTCCTGGACTGCAGCAGGCTGCGATCAGCATCTCTTTCTGAGTGGGACACCTCTCAGAGTCCATGAATGCTCAAGTCTGTGATCAACTCAGAGACTCGGCTGATCACCCGTTAGGCGATACTAAGCATTCCATGTGAGTATTAGATCGAATTCGAGGGGGGCATTTAAAGGTAACTTTGTACATATTTATCTCTTTTCTTTGTATCTCTAACTTTCTGATCTTAGTATGTTGCTATGATTTAATACTGTGATTTGTCTCAATATCATTAATCTTAGTAAGTTTTAGCTTAATTATGTTACTAAGTTTTATATGATTTGATATTGTGATTTATCTCCATTAGTGTTAGTGAATTTGATTGCTGTTATTTTAAAGTTACACCAAGCACTACACTAGAATCCCTGAAACCCTATTCCTTTAGTCATAAACCATTGACCAAGTCTGGGACTGGAGGTGGATTTCGGTCCACTCTGAACCTTGTGACTCAATGGGAGGGTCTCCCTCACTTTCAATCCCTTTCCCAATCCTTAGTCATAAACCATTGACCAAGTCTGGGACTGGAGGTGGATTTCGGTCCACTCTGAACCTTGTGACTCAATGGGAGGGTCTCCCTCACTTTCAATCCCTTTCCCAATCCTTAGTCATAAACCATTGACCAAGTCTGGGACTGGAGGTGGATTTCGGTCCACTCTGAACCTTGTGACTCAACAGGAGGGTGTCCCCTACTTTCTCTTTTCAATCTATTTATAAGCCACTAACCTGATTCAACCCATGAGCAAATAATTCCAATCTAATTGTAACTTGGTTTCTCTTTTTACACCTTTTCATGTTAAGTGAGTAATAGAGTGAACCTTGCCATCAAATTCTGTTAAGTCCTATCTTTCTACAAATTTATATTAAAATCATTCACTTTGTGATATCTTTGGTAGTGACTCTTTAAGCGGCCCAATCACTCATTTGTGACACCTCGCTGCCCAGGCTGATGGGCATAAAACTCTTCATTAGTGTGGTGGTACCTATGGACCATGAGAAGCATTCATTTTCACAATGTGAAAGGGTATCATCACCACCTTCAGTTTGAGCAGGCTGTACTACCTTCAAATATTAATCTAAGTATTGGGGAAAAAAAAGTTTAAGACAATACGTATACCACAAAGGAAGTTCCATCTCCAACAACAGTAGTTGGTTTAGTTAGTTTTCATACCACAATCTAAAAGGAAACACTCACCAACAACCCCCAACAACTTGAACCTAATTTTCTGTTGCGTTTTATGTCCTTCGTGCTGCTTCAGGGAAGGTTTTTATTGTAAGAAACTAGTGAACAATATGTTTTTAGATAGTAACTTCCCATTGCTACAACCTGCCTGACCCATCAATCTGGGTGTAAGGAGTGGGATGAGCAAGACAGGATATGACAGAGATCCTGTGGCTTTTCAACGACACAAAAAAGACATTGGAGCAGTGTAATACAAAATGGGGAGCCCATAGCTAACATTCTCACCTCCCATTTGCATCCCAGGTAAAATGGAGCCACAGTTCACCCTGTGGTGAACATAAAAACTGGAATAAACAAGGTCCATCTTATTTATAAAATATCTGAGGATACTCTAAGGTGAAAGTGAGACATGAAAGTAAAGAACAGAATCTGCCTTATCCTGTACATATGCATAAATGTAACGATAAATTGGAGAACAGACAGTGTTGGTCTTTACCAACATTAGATTAGACTAGTGTATAAAGACATTTCTTTCTTCTGTCCAGCACAAGAAGATCCAGTGAAGACAGGAAAAGCCAATGACGGAGGACTGCATAAGTCACTGATGAGTGTTCTTCTTGTACCCAGGTACTTCTGTGGAAGGCTTTTTCCCCATCTAGAAAGCCAGCTTCAGTAATCCCTCTTCCCATCAACCGTCCACAAGGGTAGCAGTATAGACATGCAATTTAGCTCCAAATAACACTGCTAGCACAGCCTACTGTAGATGATAACAAAATCATCTAGTCCTAGACAAAGAATTAACTTGGACTGATTTTCCTAGCTTGTACACCCAAATTAAACCCTTCTCGCCTAGAACTGAGACAAAATTGCTTTGAAACAGCAATATTACCTGGAACGGTTAGCTGTTTAATGAACTGCAACTTACTTTTGTCACAATTCTGGGTCTGCAATAGGATCATCATACCAGGGACTGTCATAACAAGTAGAGGTTGAAATGGGAAGTTTCTTCTAAGCCAGGTGTGTAGCTAAAGAGATGTTTGCCCTGGAGACAAAACTGAAGAGGGGAAGGGAAAAAGTCAACACAGCAGATCAATTTTCTTATTAATAAACAATTTAAAATAATTTATTAATTAATGCAATGAAAAATTAATTTTTAAATCTGGTTGTCTCTTATTTCAACCTGTTTTACAATTAAAAAGGTAAAAATAGTAGTAATGGATATTTCATTTCTTAACTAAAAATATGCAGCTCACGCCAATCATCCATCTCTGCTTAATGCTTGATAGTGCAAGCCATGCCTGACAGCTGTTTGGAACGGAGCTGTCTTTATTTGCAGTTCCACGTACACTGTCATGGAATTAGCCAAGCTGTAGAATTTCCAGACTTAAATTTCAGCAATTAAAGACCCAGGCTTTACCTGAATATACTTAGCTTCTGAATTTAAAAAGTATTGACTTTTACTGAAGAAATCATAAATGTTTGATTCCATCAATAGCATTTTTTGCTTAGAATCCTTGTTCTAATAGTGACCCAGTGTGACCCCAGCTAGCTCGCACGTTTTCATAATGTCATAAACAGAGTTTAGCACATCTACTGGCACAGGGGGTCACAATAAAAGTGCTGCCAGACCCTTTTAGAGAGCTATCCACACAGCACGGTGTCATGTTAGCATGTGTCCAAAAGCAGTATGTGGTGGCAGTGACTACACAAACACCTTTTTTACTGAAACAAAACCTGAAAAAGCTGATACCAGTTTCTACGAATTAAGCTTGCAAGGAAAAACTCTTGGCGGCTTCATTTCTCGAAACCCGCTCACAGCGAAAGCACATTGATCATATCTCCCCAAACCAAGAGTGCATGTTTCCATGTAAACTCTTACCATATCAAAAGTACATCATGCTACATAAATACTGGGTCATGTGGTCAGCCATTACCTTAAATGAAAGGAGTTACGGAGAGGTGTGACTGAATTCACAAGTGAAATGCCTCCACTTTCATCATCACTAATGTAATAATGCAACTATGTGCTTTTTTAAAAATACAGAAAAGAAACCACACATTTGAGGCATAAGGAAATGATTCATCTCATAAAAAATTTGATCTCCACACATCAAAGTATTACATGCACGCACTGCACTCCTTGCCTTCTCCAGTCATTTACACTCTGCTAAAACTGACATTTAGAAAATAACTAACCTCTGTTACCCAGCTACAGACACTTCACTAATCATGAAAGAAGGAAGTTCACTAAGATAGAAATTATTGAGACCGGGAGTGATACATGTGACAGGAAGTTTATTAAAGATCAAGAACAAAGTTTCCTTCACTCGGCTGCAAAGCAGATCTCTTATCTGTGGTAAAAATCTCATCAGCAGGA
>NW_010564151.1:5294-7659 GCF_000687285.1 Phaethon lepturus
AAGCATGAGATGAGTTTCAAATTTGAAACAATTCATACTTCTTCCTTCAGAGTCTTATACGAGCAAGAAAAGCAATAAAACCCCCACATGCTATCCTTTTGCAATTTTACTTTTTTAAAGTGGTAAGTTTATGTCATGAATAACATCTCAGCCTTTCCACTGGACACTTTTGTATTAGATTATGTTTACCTGGGTGATGCAAATAAATGCCATCTCTAGTATTATTCACAATTGGATTCTTACTCTGCTCCTTGGCATTTATTTTTAAGTGGATGCATTTCAGTTCCTCTACTGATTGTTAACATCTTCATTTGGGGAAACCTGTTTTCACTAGACTTATCCTTTGCAGAGGCAGGTCTATCTGTCACAATAAGCTTGCTTTGACTTCATTTAGCGAAAAGGGTCTACTCTTTAACTATGGAGCTGCCAGTGCTTTTGGTCTCATGATCCAGCTTTATTATTTCTTTTCCTAATAGGAGTTGTCATCTGCAAGTTAACTGCTTGTGAAAGTTTTGTTCCTCAGAAGAATTTTTAATAGATCAAAATATTTCTTCCTTAGTTTATCTTTCTACTCTTACTCTTCCTAGAATTGACTATGTACCTTGGGGTCTGCCATAAGAAACCGAGTAATACTTCTTTGTGTCACTGCTTGGTTACAAAAGACTTGGAAAGCACTGTAATAACACAGAAAGCAAATTTAGGAACCTAAATAAATGGAACGTAGTAAGGACCAAAACGAATAAAAGATTATTTGACATACTGAAAGTCAGATGATATTCTCTAAAGCAATGTTGCTGTTCTGATTAGGACTACACACTTAAAAAAAGAATTCATAGTTGTCTTCATTCTCCTCTTATTTATGGATAAGACACATGGTAAGAAGTCTGCTAGTGATCATATGTCTAATCTTCAGTATTTTATTCTCATCGATTGAAGGATAAGAATTTTCAGACTGAGCTACTTAAATAACGTCCCTAGTTACAGGTTATCTAGTGTGATGATAGCTTCAGCTTACTTGCTGCCTGTCTGAATACATTCCTGACTAGCTGCAGATTATTCTATGCTCTGCATTATGTTGAAGCAGAAGAGCTACCTAATTTTCCCCTCCTTCTTTCCCTCCACAGCTGCCCTATCTATATAAAAAAATATGGGAAAATGATGACCCAATTGCAGTCTTCACATGTTGTGACCAGCAATGCTGGTAGAAAGAAAATCCAGAGTATGAAACCTATTGACAGAGGGTACAATTTGTTTTGTAATACGGCCAATTTACTGTCAGCCTTTGCATTAGGAATCTGTTTGTGAATAACTGGGCATAGTTGCCTGCTTGTCAGAAACTAAAAATAATTGCTTTAGGAGAGGGAACAGAATTTGCAAATATTTCTCTTTGACATCTGTGGTCTCGGATGCTACTCCAGCCAAATGGGGACTGTCAATCACTATTTGAAAAGATCTTGAAAATAGCAGAGTTAAAACAACTCCTTTTTTTCCTTCTGAAAAGCAGTATCATAGCTGGCTAAATAAGGTCCCTACTGGAGGAGAGGGGAGGGGAAGAGGGAGCATGTGGTTGTGTTGTAATATGACTCCTTACTCATCAGATGGCACCCATCATCATCACAACCACAGCCTTTCAGTGTGCTGGAATAAACTAATTATCTCGCTGACAACTCGGGTTTTAATCCCCATTTGTAAGCATTTGTTATGAGCCTTGGTCAGCCAGTTTTTAAAGATTGCCATGAATTATATATTGCTCCCTTTTTAAGACTGCCTAAATAAGGACAATTACAATGCCCTGGAAAGGGTTTCAATAAACACATTTGTGCTTGCTGCTGCCAGACAATGTGAATAGGACAAAGCTTTTTACAGTGCTGATTGTAAATTAGAGTTCTAATATTCAGTTTTCCTAGAGCTGAAGACTATTCAATGCCCATGACAATATGCAAGGAGCGATCTTCATCATGATGCAAATCAATGGAGCCACACTTTTAAAAAGGTAATACACTGGCCCCACAGAATTTATTGACCTCAGTAGAGTGCATCCAAGCTCACATCTCTGTTTATTCTTCCAGTCTGAATGTGCCTTACAGACACTTACTGGAGAGCAAATGAAAGTCAGGCTTCATTCCCTTTATCTCTAGGTACTTAACTGGGATGTTGTTAGGACCTTGCCTACCCTTCATCTATCCTCAGTAAGGAAGCAGAGGATATTTGTCCCTCACAGACTTGGGCAGGTGGTACAACAAGGGCAGAACCAGTGGTAATGGATAAAACTAAGGCAAAATTAATTTTTTTTAGAAAAAGGGAAAAACAGCCTTGCAGTTTAATTTACTGTGGAATATATAATTAAGGGGCAAGAGAGGGAAAG
>NW_010564151.1:7690-8703 GCF_000687285.1 Phaethon lepturus
ACAACTCTCTCTAAGGAATAGCCACGAGCAGGTTGAAAGCTTATGAGTGAGAATCAGGGATCGAGGCAACAAAGGGAACCTTGTGGCTGGTGTCTACTACAGGTCGTCTGATCAAGGGGAGTCTATCACTGAAGCCTTTTCACTCCAGCTACAGGAGGCATCACGCTTGCAGGCTCTCGTCGTGTGAGGGACTTCAACCACCCTGACACCTGCTGGAAAAGTAGCATGGCGAGCTGTAGGCAACCCAGGAGACTGCTGGAGGGCATGGAAGATAACTTCTTAAGCCAGGTCATAGACAGCCCGACCAGAGAGGATGCGATACTGGACCTGTTCGTCACCAACGCATGTGAGATAATTGGTGATGTCAAGACTGGAGGCAGCCTGGGCTGCAGGGATCATGCACTGGTGGAGTTCGCAGTCCTGAGGGATATGGGGCAGGTGAAAAATAAAGTCATGACCCTGAATTTTAGGAAAGCAAACTTCCATCTCTTCAGGGAGTTAGTCAATAGGACGCCCTGGGAAACTGCCCTCAGGGACAAGGGAGCAGAACAGAGCTGGCAGATCTTTAAGGATGCTTTCTAGAAAGCGCAAGAGCTTTTGACACCCAGGTATAAGAAGTCAGGAAAGGAAGGCAAGAGACCAGCATGGCTGAGTGGAGACCTGCTGGTCACACTAAAGGGCAAGAAGGAAATGCACAGGCAGGGGAAACAGGGACAGGTACCCTGGGAAGGGTACAGGGATGCTGCCCGGTTGTGTAGGGATGAGGTCAGAAAGCCCAAGGCATGGCTGGAGCTGAACTTGGCAAGGGATGCAAAGAATAACAAGAAGGACTTCTACAGGTATGTCAGCCAGAAAAGGAAGGTCAAAGAAAGCGAACCATGCCCTGATGAACAAGACTGGCAGACTGGTAACAATGGATGAGCAGAAAGCTGAGATACTCAAGGACTTTTGCTTCAGTGTTCACAGACAGTCTCTGTTCCCACACCTCTTGAGTGGATGGACTCCAAGATGGG
>NW_010564152.1:0-46158 GCF_000687285.1 Phaethon lepturus
CAAATCATCAATAAAGATATTGAACAAGACTCTAGCCATTACTGTACTACATAGTCATATCACCTATACTCACCCCACCTTCTCAACCATACTGAAAGAAAAAAGCAAGGCCAGCTCGTTTCCTCAGAAGCAGCAATGTAAGGCCCTTACGTTTGAGAGAGAAGCTCAGGCTATGGAGCACAACTGGAAAAGTCCTTCTCCCTCCAGCCAGGAGTGAGGGGGAGGCAGACAAGAAGAAAGGGTTCGCAACTCATTCTTGTCCTCATGGTTTCTTGTTGGCCTCTGTGCGCCATGCTCATGGACTCTCCTAGGCACAGGGCTGGCTGTGCAGACCTTGTTAATCACTGCGCTAAGGAGGTGACATCCCTGTTCCTTTCTTAGAGAGTGCAGGCACCCTCTGCTTCTCTTCGTCACGTGGGGACAAGGATGGCTCTTGGTGTTATTTTTTTTCTTAGGTAACTTTCTTCAGCCTACAAACTCTCTCTTGACAGGTAACTACCACAGCCTGGCCATGCTCCTGGTTGTCCTCAATCATTTCCATAATAAGCATGAATAGTTTTAAAAAAGAAATAGTATGAGAGGAACTGTAAAGTCATTAAAAGCCTATACTTGCTCTAGTTTCTTAAAATTCAGACCATCCAATCACTGCCTCAACTGGTTTGTTCTGATATAAGCGTTTTATGTTGTAACCTCTCAGCTGTGCTGTCCAGCTTGTTCTTATAGCATGCGTCTTCTCTGACATTTCTTTTTTTTAAATTCTTTCTGAACTAGTTCCATACAGGCTTACTTGATTTTGAAATTAAAGTTGAACTGCCACAGCCGAAAATGAGTAAAACATGAAGTTAATGTGTATCTTTAGTTACTGTGGTTATCTACATAAAAGGTTTTACATTACTGTTTTGAAAGAACTTCCGAACAGAAGTATGTTCTTTTAACAATTGTGTAAGCTCAGCATTTTTGGATTTTATCCTTGCATTGTTTTAGTGAAAGAACAGATATTAGTTCCCAGACCAGTGCTATGTCATCTTTGGAGGCCAGCAGAAATAGGAGTGACATTTTAGTATTGTTGGATAGTTGTAATTCTGTTAACTTATTACTTGAACAGAACTGTTCATCACATGCTTTGTGTTTCCCTGGGAAACTACTCCAATGTTTAGGTCTGATGCAGCTCTCATCAGCTATGTCTTTATTAGTAAATAAAAAAAACATCCAGAGCACAAAGTCAAGGTTTGTAGATTAGATGCCCCATCCCTGGAAACATTCAAGGTCAGGTTGGATGGAGCTCTGAGCAACCTGGTCTAGCTGAAGATGTCCCTGCTTACTGGCAGGGGGGTTGCACTAGGTGACCTGTAAAGGTCCCTTCCAACCCAAACCATTCTATGATTCTATGGTTCTAAAGTCTAGTCCAGCATCAGCCAAACTGTACAACCCTTTGCACAGTCCTGGCCACAACTTTGGGCCACACTATCTCTCACTGGTGTGGCGTGGGCACAGCTCCCAACCCAGGGACCCCATGTGCCAAGGGATGTTTCCCACTGGTGGTTTGGATGCGGTTGCCCTGTCTGATGCATGGGGAAGACACTGATACATGGGCACAAGCTGGGCCATGTTACTCAGCTTCTGAGCCAGAGAACAGTTTGAGGTCTCTTCGATGACACTGACACGGCTGCTGGTGGTCTCCTCATCAACTCAGTGAAGTTGGGACAGCCCCTTTGTCAGTGAGCCTAATGGATGGCATTGGTCATTGCCCTGCAATGAGCAACAGCTGAATTAGAGCTCTGTAACTTGTTGCACTCTATTATTTTATCGTAAAAGTGCTAAAAAACCTATCAGCTGAAAATGTCTTTTGCAGTGAAGTAGAAGCACAAAAAGGCCAAACAGAAGAGAATATCTTCTTGAGCACTGAAGGAAAAATTTCTACCTCAACTTCTCTTCTGAAGGTAGTATTTCTTGAATTACATTTTTAGCTGATTAGAACTCAGCTAATAGTGCATAGTACCTACTTGTGGGCCCCAATATTTTGTGCATAATAACAGAGGCATAGCATCATCCTGAGCCAAATGCCTACTCCCAAAGTTGGAAAGTTTTTTTGTCAATAATGACAAAAATTATGGTGGAATCAAGTCAGGTTGCTGAATGCATCGGCTCTGGTGGGATGGAAGTAGGCTGTTAGATCTCCTTCCAGACTATGTATGATGCTAATAGATAATGAACCGTACTGTTACAAAGCTAATTCTATTTACTTTAGACAACAGGATTAGGAACTGGGAAGAAGACTGCTTTAGGGATAGCAAACAATCTTATATCTGTAAAAGCACCCTTATAAATACGCAGACTTACATACATGCATTTGATATCCCTATTCCACAACATTTACGTATGTTCCATAATAAAAATATTTTACCACACCGAACAATTGACAGCAACACTGTTAACAAATTACTTAATGAGTAAAACTTTGACACAAGGAATGTGGGGATCTGCCTTAGAATACAGACAGGGAAGGAGAGTAAAAATTATATTTGGTAGATTGTTCATTGCAGTGAATTCTAGTTTTACAGAATTCAAATCTGCTACCTACACTCATCCTAGTAACACCTGTGAGGTCAGATCTGCTCTTAGAAAACTAGAAAGACCCAAGTAATTTCCTTCCTCATGCTGGACTTGTATTCATTAAGCTCAGGTGTTCTTCCCACAGAGATGAGCATAAAGGCATGGAAGTAAGCACAGCTGAGGTGACCTAAATTACCCTAGGAAGGGTCTGGTCCTGCTCCCCTGCTGAGATGATCAGTGTGAGCCACAACAACTAGATGGGGTCTCAGTAATGCTTAGAGCTGGTACCCAACCACAATACAGAGGATGAAAAAGGTGGACCTTGCTCATGTCCTTGGAAGTCAGAGTGGACACCACACCTGTGAGAGCAGCAAATTAGAAAAAAAGGGAGTGATTGTTGTGCATGTGAGCTACATGGAGCAGTAACTGGAAGTAACCAGCTCAACCAGAGGGTTAGAGCTCACTGGATAACTGGGGACTCAGGCACAACTCAGCATCCCGCTCCTTAGCTTCCCACTAAGGATGAGGACACCTGCATCCAAAAATTGTTTTTCTCAATTAGCTTATTTGCCATTAAAGTGGCCTGATGACACGCAGCCCTTTTCATCTCTTCCTGTGCTCATGCTCAGGAAGAGCTGCTGACACAGCTTGGGGAGAGCTGATCTTTTGTCACCCATGATTGAAATAAGTATGTGTAACATTGGCAGTATTTCTGTTTTGTCTAGATATAAATCTGGCCTTGGAAAAGGCTGAAGAGCCTCAAAAATATCTAAGATCTCTGTGGGGACCAAAAATAAAAGGAGGGATGACTTAGATCTGGTTAATTTGTAGCGTACCTTTCACATTTGGCTTGAATTTTCACGACATATGCTTGCGGTTTTTGCTGGAGGAGTCTAGTGAGCCTGGTGTTTCTTCTGCTAACGCAAACCAATAGTGAAGATACATGAGATTACAGGGCAGGCTTCACACTTCTAGAGTTTTCAGTGATTCTTTCCTGATCTCTGCGTCTTGAAAGGGCCTTGCTTAGAGGTGCCGTGGGGAGTAAGGATGGCCGGAACGAATAGGGTTCACCTTAACTCAATTTGTCTGTCTGAAGGACAGGCATTGAGCCAACGTTCCTCTATGGGCACCGCAGAGACTGTGGCACCTCATACCCATCTGATACTTACTACAGGTTGCACTATTTTCCTCTCAAGTGCCTCTCCCTCTCTCCTGCACTCTCCTGCTCTGATAGAGCCCTTCTCTTGCTAATTTTTCATTTGCTCACTTCCCTGTACTCCTCAGTTCCAAGTGCAATTGAAAGAGGAAGTGTTGAAACAGCAGAGAGCTTTTCTCACAGTATTTCTGGATGAAACGGAAGCACTGAGCACTGGAAATCTTCTGTCTGGTTTTGCACACTCTAAGGACAAGTAAACAGCATCGCTAGCAACATAGCTGTGACCAGAGAGGTTACAAATATGAGTGTAAACTTGCAGACGTCAAGGACTCCATGATTTATAAACATGGTATTACATTTTGCTTCTACCCCACGCTTATATAAACCATGTTTGCCTTCTGAATGAAAGATATTAAAAGGGAATAAATAAATATCTACAATCACTTCTTTCTTTTTTTCTTTTTTTTTTTTTTTTAAAGGGAGGAAAAAAACCTGTCAATATTTCCCTGCCAAAACATACTTGGACACCCCTGAAACTGTGTGCCTCTTTTTTTTTTCCTTTTTTTTTTTTTTTTAATTTTTTGGTGCAAATAAGCATAGCAACTGTCAAGTCTGCCTGCTTAAATCTGGTGGCTGAGAATTTCAGCACTACAGTTGCACCAGAAATGCATGGAAAAACAAAATATTTGAACTAGTTGAGGACCTAAACATATATACTTAACAGAGTAAAACCAACATATCAGATTGCATGGTAAATAATAGAGGGGAAAGGTGGAGGAAAGGTAGAAAACACTGTTTAATATTTGTGACCAAACACAGAAGAGTGTGCTTCGCCAGGTAAAGTTTCTGAATGACCTGTATGGACAGTCCTATGCAAAAGGCATTGCAATAATTTAGCTAGTGACTGAAGAATGAATAATTGCACTGACATTGTCATGTGTTATAAATATCTATCCAAGTGCTGATGAAAAAAAAAAAATCAGTTGTGGTTTTCCATACCACCTGAGACACTGAGTTCCTAAAATTAGACATACAGCTGAATTCTTTCATAAATGGTTTTGAGGCTTTCTCTGTTTTGTTTAGGTTCTTTATGAGCATTTGTGTTGGGGAATAAATTGCTTGTTACAGAGAGAGTAACTACAAGAGATCACTTCAATAAAAGAATGCAAATTCAGCCTAGGATTTTCTTGTAGCAATCAGAGATAAGAAAAAATAATTTAAAAGAAATTTGCCCAAACTATCTGCAAACAGACCTAGAATATCCTTCAAGTGACCATATAATTTCTTTCTGGACATAGACAAGTAAGAACTACCAAGGTCATCCTTACAAATATATCTCCAACCAGTTTATAAAGACACTCAATGAAGAAAGTTTCCCAATATTCTTTGGTTACCTGTTTCACTCTTCACTACTTTTATAACAAAGAATTTTTTAAAAGACTAATCTATAACAAGTACCTTTTCAGCAAAAATGGGATTGGTTTTTCTTGTTCTATCATAGTGGAAAAGAATAACTGGACTTCCTCACAGCACCTTTTATGTATCAAATGCTATGCCCTATGCTATCCACCACTGCATCTTAGTCTTCTGTTTTCTAGACTAACCCTCAAACTTAATGTTTTCTAAACTTATTTGTACTGCTCTTCTCTGGGCTAAATCTAAGCTGTGTACCTATTTCATGAAGTCTGGGACCCAGTAATGAACAAAGTGTTCTTGCTGAGGCACAAACAGCACAACATAAAGAGTTACAAGCTCAAATCTTTCACTTATATGGCACTCTTATCTCTGAATTATTTATGCTTTTTTCCAAAAGTGCCATATTACTGATGATTTATTCATTTGTAGTCTCAGATCTTCAGTATCCCTTGTTTAATCCCCATTTTAATGAAAAAATACCCAGATCAGGCCTCACTTTCTTTGGCCCTGTGTTACATTTACCTTCCATGAAATATATTTTTGTGACCAATGTTAATATCCATATGTTCTTTATTCTGTCAGGAAGATAGTTTCCAGCCGTAGCAGTTCCATAGAGTCCTGCCACGCTTTCTTCACAAGCCATGGCAGCTTTAGTCCTGTAGTCCAGTATTTACAATACAAACCTAATTGTCTTTATTAGCCATTATATTTTTCTTAACAAATTAACATTTGAAAGGTTTGGTAATTCTATTTAGAGGGTCTGTTGTGGGAAAAACAACCTCCAACAAATAACTGAATTCCTCAAGCTCAGTGCAAGCATAATTGCTTGATACAAGGTACAGATTGCCTTTGTGTTTCCCTAAATGGGATTAATGTTTGGAGGATTCAGTAACTCCTCATTAACAGGGAAAATGATTGAGTGCAACTGACTTCCAAATAATGGCTTTGGTGAGATTATGAGTGTGCCAGAGAAACATATACCCTAAATGACTGAAATAGTCCTTTCAGCTTTCCCTTCTGTGCAAACCGTGGATTTGAAAGGATAATAGACTCTCAGCTAACATAATTGCAAAGTATTTTCCTATTATCTCTGGCTAAATATCTACATGGGCTAGGCAGAAAGGCAGAATTTGAATACCATTTCCTGCCATTGCAGAAGCAAACTATAATGTTGTGGCAGTTATCACAAAGGAAAGATCCTAGATACAGAAGTGCTTTTTGTGGACCAAGCAGACCTGTTCACCATAGAATAGCAACAGACTGTAATGTAATTCAGAATTTCTGTGAAAAGGGAAGAAAAAAACCCACGTCTTAAGCATTTGGCATTTAAAAGGACTCATGCTGTTATTTTATCTTGGTGTTTGAAGCATTGTTATGTCTATATGTTGAAAGAAAGGTGAGTTCTGTGCTTTGATAAGGCACTATGCACACCCATTACATAAATATCTGGTGGAGCCAAACAAGGATTTGGCACTGTGTCCCTGGTCTCTTCTTTTTGCACCAATGGCTAATGATGCCACTTTGTGTATAATGCCAGGAATTTTGTTCACTTTCAAACATCTGGCAAACTCTTAGCCTCAACAGTTTGAAAGTTTCCGGAAGGTAATGGGAGAGGTCTTAAGAGAGCCTCTGGGGGCAAGTGACCATGGCATTAGGAGTCTGACCCAGCTCCCACTGAAGGCAATGAAAGTCCCTTCACAGACAACAAAGGGAGCCAGACCAGGCTACTGTCACGATTACTTCCAGGTAACTCCTCCTTAAGTTGTAACAACCATGCAGAGACCTCTAAAACAATGGCCTTGCAGCACTGTAGATGAAAGCAAAATTCACCTATTTACAACTTACAACTAGAATATGCATGTAAAACATACCTCCTGGATTAGTAATGTTGCTATTATTGAGCTAAAGGCCTTTACTTATCTTCGAAATATGCGGCTGAATTTTGCTTTCGTTGCTGAAGATGCCATTATTCTAAATAATAAAGGAACGGGGGGGTGGGAGTGTGGGAGTAGGTGTATTCTCTGCACATCACACTGTGTATCTGATGAGCACATCAAGGCTGTCACTCTGAGAGAGCCCCACGACCTCAACTGCACCAAGAACAGGCAGGATAACACAGTTCTTACTCGCAAAAATTTATATCTTAAGTACTGTTACACTGTGACTGAAATGCTTGTTTGTTATGCTCTGGTGATTTCCAGCTGCACAATGGAAGTAAGTCAAGCACTTCAAAGAGATGAAATTATTTACTCAGCATCTTCTAACTTATTATGCACATCAAAAGACAAGATAACTGAATGATAATGTGCAAGGATGTTGCATAAACAGCTTTAAAGCATTTCTTAGGAAAGCACTGTGTGGTTGGACTAGATAGTGTATCTACTTGCAGGAGGCAGTGTACTCCAGGAAATTTTAATGGGTCAAAAATTAAAAGGCACAAGTAGGAAGCTACAAAATAAACCCTAAGCAAGAACACTTCCTATTTTAATAGTGACTTCAGCAGAAATCTGTAAGACAGATCGTCATTCAGATCAGCTGGACAAGGGGAAAAGCAGGGTAATATGTCAGAAGAAAGGAGGAACTATCTTACAAAAATCAGAAAAAAACCCAAATTATCCCCTAGCTTCATCTCTGAAAAAGATTTTGGGCTGAGAATTAGGTTCCTTATGTCTCACATGACTCAAAAATATTATCTTGATATCATTCATAGACATGAAAAATAATATAGTATAGATAGTATAGAGTATAATCTGTAGCACACAACTGGTTTGTCTCTCGTAAGAAAGGAAAAGGCCTAGAATTTGCAACCGTTGTGTGTTAAAGTCTTTCTAGTCAAATACGACTACTAGTTTTGGCTAAGTTCCCATTCTATACTCCATTGTACAATACAGAGTAAGCTGGGGAAGCGAGGAGCACCATCAAACAGCACTGCTACTGAGCTAAGGAAGCAGAAACTCAGCACATGAAATTTCTCTTGAGCGAGGAAACCTCTCTTCACAGCTCTAGATAGCAGGGTGTAGGATTTGTAATTACCGACTCCCATTTGAAGGGGTAGTTTTTCTTCTCCCCTGATGGGGGACACAAGAAAGGTGCATCTCCCCAGAGGGAGCTGTGGCAGTGTCCCCAGAATATGGAACAAGGGTTTCCAATGGGAGTTGCTCCTGAGAGAGGCGCAGCACATACTTCCTTGTGCTTTATCAGGTTGGGCAAATGAATGAAATACTTTGCCTCTGTTTTGTATGGAAAGATATTTTTATTTAAATGGGAACGTCATATTTACCAATGTATTTTCAAATCTGGTTAACGTGGTTTCTAACACTATTTAGACTTAAGTTGTTGGGTAGGTTTTTTAGAATTTTAGAAGCAGATGGAAATTTTCAGTTGAATTGTAATTTTTTCTCTCCTTTGTAAATTTTCTCCTTTTCTGGTTTAATTCCAAATGCCAGTTAAGCAGGATAGTAGTCCAAGTGAAAAGAAGAGGGGGGAAAAAAAAAGAGTAAAAGACAAATAACCAGTTCAATATCACACAACATTTATCACTGAGTTGGCAACTTGTGAGTCTTCAAAGTAATCCAGTCTGATGTTACACTCTGCTCTGTTTTTCCAACATGCAAAAAATCTCTTTCAATAACACTTAATATTATGAAGTTGTCTCTTCTATGCTTAATTACTTTCTGGAATAATAAGAGACTGCAGTTAAAGAAAAACCTTTTTTTTTTCCTTCAATATCTCACTAATATTTAATAATGATAAAATAGATTAGTAAATCATGACTAGCAGCATTAATACTTTTGTATATACATTGTTCTTTATTTATACTCAAAAGCTAAGGACTTTATGTCTTAACCACATACAGTGTTATCTAACACAGAGTTTTCTGGAATATTTTTAATGATGTGGGTGGTAATGATGATTAATGCAAAAGACACAAACAGCCTTCTCAAAGTTTTTCTCTCACAGATTTAATACTTTCATGTTCAAACATGTCCACTGGTGGGAAAAGAGACATTTATGCTAGGCTATACCAGAACGCAGTTACACAAATTCTATAAATTTGGCCTCGTTCCTCCAAGCCAGCGATCGCTGGGGGAATCACTGGGGATACCAGATGTGAAGAGTGGATATGATTTTCAATGACTGCTGCAGAAAGCTGCATTAAAAGAGGTTAAACAGTGGACTTCTCTGTAGCTGCAGGACTCAGGAACAGCATGTTGGTCACAGGCAGGGACAAAGGCAGGGCTGGAAAGCACAGTGAATGTGCCGGTCAGCTGTACCCTGCCAGAATGGTCCCTGGGGCTGTAGGGCAGACGTGCACCGTCGTGTCCTTTGCAATCCCGACCCTATTGCCTCAGGTGCGATGCCTGGGTCTGGCCACTGGGTTCCTTCCTCGAGGAAAGCAAGGTGCAGAGCAAGAAGGCTGGTGCCCTCACCCGCTCCTGCAAGCTGCGGAGCATACCCAGGTCCCAAACCCTAAACACAGCATAAGAAACCACCATACTTTTGCAGAAAATTTATTCCCTGTTGTCCTGAGCCTGGGGAAGTGAAAAGTGCACTAAAGGTTTACCCATACCTATGCAAAGCATGAGTTTAATGGGAGCTGAAAGCTTTCAACATCTTCCCAAAGGGAAGTATAAAATGGTGGTTTAGAATGTTTAGCAGAATTTGCCCAAATATAAATAAATGTGACGGTGGAGTTAACTCTATTTACCAGTTAAGATAGGCTTGTGCCTAAGTTAGTCAGGCGGAACCCTGACTTCTGGACCATTCAGACTCTTAATCTCTTGACCCACTTGACACACTCTGACAGCTCCTGCTCCCACCTCTGTACCGGCAAACTCCTGTGCAATGCAGAGGATGAGCTTCCTCTGAAGCGCAGACCCAGCACGTCCACCTTCTGCAGTCTGAAAAGCACCACGGTGGTGAACACCTCTTGCTAAGAGCTGAAGCACCCTCCGTCTGTTCCCACAGTGCAGCACAAACCATGGCTTGGAGCTATAATGCAGGAGAGGAAGGGCACCCGTATAGGCTCCGGCTGCAGAAGGCCAGCAACAACTAGCACTGGTTCCAGCTAAGCCCACTTACACCTGCCCAGTTACAGCTGAGTGTGGAAACACTAGCAATGAGCCCAGAGACTCACCAGGACTCGTGTTTGGATTCAGGATGGCCTATATACGTATGCACATATATATGTATGTAACATGAAATTGAACTGGACTTCTTCAAGAGTAACCGTCAGGGCCGTGTAGTGGATATGCAATGGATTTAGATCTTCTGTTGGCTGGGACCGGTGATGTGCACTGAATTATACAGAAACAATTCTATTTCCCCGATCCTTTCTCACAGTTTTACCAACAATATTATTCTTTATTATTAAAACAATTCACAGAATTGTGGGGATAATACACTTACTCACCTAATCTGACATACTGTGTAATAAGAAATTAATCAAATTTTACATAGTCATTAACCTAGGGTCACCGCCCATCCTGGTTTGAGCAAGACAGTCCTGATTTTGGTGGGAAATATCTTCAGGGCAGAGACTGAGGGAAAAATATTTAAATGCTGCAAACATGTAAAACATACGATAGTGGGCACCACATGTACCCTGGTTGGCTACTTAGTGAGACACTAATTCAGAGACAATAGACTGAACTTCATTCAGGACCTGTGTGTTTAAAAAAACAAGTAAAAACTGACCTTAAATCATAATTTTCAAACATACGCCAGGAAGAGAGCCACTCAAGATCTTCTGACAAGTATCTGGAGACACCTCTCTCAACACTGACTACAACAGGATTTTAGGGAGCTGAAAATAGCTTCAGTGCGAGTCTATCCACAAGAATCGCCGGCTCTATCCACACATTTGAAATCTTCCACCAGAAAGTCACTGTGCACAGTACTCTCTAGCCACAACCCTAAATTCCTGCCCTGTCTTCACTGGCATTAGTACTAAAATTTTTATCAAAAGAGGGAATTATTTTCATCATGTGAACCACTGACGTTTCTCACGGTACAGACTGGTTTCTGTTTCACCCAAAATCTCATTGTCAATACACCTTATCACACACTGTCCAACTTTAATGGGATATCTCACAAGGAGTGTGATATACCCGTTTTCTTCATCCTTCTATAATAACTACTGGCAATGAAATACTTCATACTGTGATCACCGTGAAGAAAGCTGCACTTTCTGCTCCTCAAGGTGAGAGAGGAGTAAGGGGAGAGATCTTAGATCTCACCAGAGCAATGCAAACCAATACTTGTACATGTGCACTCCTTGGGAGGGTGTCAGTTCTTAATACACTTGCCCTTTTGTATATTTTTGCACTGTTTTCCCTCCTTGCTTACTAGATGACCCCAGAGATGATGTAGTAAGGACCAATCTAATAAAGGACTTTTATCATAACCACAATAAAAAAATCTCAGTATTAAAATATTTTTTCTTTCTCTCAAATATAGGTAATATTATGAAAATGTTTAAAAACATATTCTGAAAATGATTTTGTTGCATAAATACAGTGCATGTTGTTCAAGGGGTAGTACTGAGCAGACTAACCTAATTATTCCTACTCATTCTGAAAACAACTGTCTCTAATTTATACAGTAATAAGCTATATAATATAGGAACTTGAAACACCCATATCCCTGAGCTTCTGAAGACTCAGATAATATTTAGCACAACTTCAGATACCAAAAATATTTTGTAACTACACAATTCATCTGTCATGATCAATAATGCAAACTTATAATGCTTTAGTTTAAAGCTGTTAGCCTTTAAATTCCCCCAATTTTTCAAGCTGAATAAAGGTTTAGACCAATCATTTGAAATCTGATTGCTCAGCTATACCCTGGGCAGAAAACCAAATTTGTTTAAGACTAATTTTATTTCAGGCTTGAGAATTTTGGTCATCAACGGTTGCTTCAATAATCATGTTAGCTTTACACGGGAACAGATGCTCCTAATTGTAGGACTAAAGTCCTCAATTGAAGTCTTTACTCAGATGAAGTCTTTATTCAGACAAAACTCCAATTTATTCCTTTAAACACAAGCCAGCATACTTTGTGAGAGCACTGAAGGAGGACTAAAGACTGAGCTAGCATCTGCACTGGAGTTTGTCCTGCTAGTCCGTGGATGACATCTGCTTTATAAACAGAAGATTCAATGATGTTTTTAAAATATCTGAAAAAAGATTACAATTTCCAGGGGTGGGATTAATTTTGTACTATTAATTCTGAGAGTAACAAGTTAGCATGGAAAGTATGGAGAGTAATTTGAACTTCTGCTTTGATTGCCACTTTAGTTGCATGGTTCACAGTTGCAGAGAAAAAAATTATGTTTTGGCTGGGACCTATCTAACAACAAATGATAAAAATGCCATTCTAACAAGACAGGTGCTAATTAGTAGAGGGTCAGAAGGAAATATCATAAACAATGTAATCTTCTCTAGGATCCCACCCTTTCTGTGAAAATGAATCAGCAAATCAACACTACAAAGTTTTTAACCACTTTTGATTCTTCTTGCTGTGGAAAATGTTCATTTCTGTGGTACATCTAACAATTTGCACAATGGATTACTATCACATCAACCTTCATAATTGTTTTCTCTCAATTATAAGAATCAATTTCTTAGTCTGAGGCTTTATGATACAACATATTATGGTTGAGCTGGACACAGCTGTATATCGTATGGTAAAAGCTAATTTGCACATAGAGTTGTCTTGGACACAGCCTGAGAAAGGATACCTGCTGGAACCCCATGAGGGTGAGGAGCAAGTACAGAAAGGCCCAGGGCCAAGGGAAACCAGGAGCTGAGGAGAAGGAACTGGCTAGGAACGGGAACTCAGAACAAGATGTTAGTCGTGAGAAAAGGCAAGTGGCCAAAGGTAGACTGGGACAGAAGAGCTGGGCATGTTACCCACAGACATACTGGGTAAGAGCAAGGTGCCTCAAGGTGGGCATCTGCTCCTGAGCAGGGGAGTGGGCCTGGCTAGCTAAGAAGGGGGAAGCAGAATGGAGAATCAGGGTGAGAAAGATACAAAGTTAGGATGTTGGGGAAAAAGTGATAAAAATCTGTGTTCCCTAGGACGGAGGCCAGGGCTGATTCCAGAGCTGCTTCATGGAAAGGCTTCGCGCAGCGTGCCGCTCCCCCTCCACCCTGGGGCAACCACCTGCTCCTTCCATCGGTTCCTCTCTCAGAGGTCCCAGCACAGACTTAGACGGTGCAGTGCTATGGAAGACTCTGTGGCAGAATTCAGAGGTTATTTGCTTGCTTGTTAAATCAAAAGGGAAGGAAATTGCTGTCAGGGCCCTGAGTGCCTTACTGGCCCCTCTGGCCTCACCTGGACCCTCTACCCACCCCTGCCTATGGACCAGGAGCCCCTTTTCAGCTCAGTCCGGCGCCACGGCCTCTGCCCCAGTAATTCCGTAACATGCCGGCCTCCAGCCCTGCTCTCCTGGACTGTGCCTTGCCCGTGAGGGCACTGCCCCGCCGGGGCTGGACTCACCCTCGGCTCCCGGCTCCCGCTCCCTCCCGGGGCCGCACCAGTCCTGCTCCCTGGCTCCTTCACTCAGGCACAATCACATCAAAAGATGGTAAATACAGCCAAGTCAGGCACCTGGAAATAAGGAAAGACAACTGAATCTGAATTGGCCCCTTCCTATGGAACAGCTTTGTGAACAATAGCGTAGAGAGCCTATGACATAATAAATTATTTTGTCTTCCATAAAAAGTTTATGTACTGTAGTGACAAAGGCAGTGTCACGTGCTGAACAGCAAAATGTAGTGCTAACGGTGTCCTTCTAAAAGTAGTTCTGTGCGTGCGCCAAGGTGAGAACACGCTCTGGTTAGGATGAAGTGCTGTAGTCAAAATAAATTAAAATAACCTCCCTTTTTCAGTGCTCCCTTAGCAGGAGCTGGATAGCATCTGTTCTGTTTCAGAAATTATGTTGGCCAGGATTCTTTGTGTAACGTGTGCCCACCTTGAGATGAGTCAATTCTGTTGAATCAAGGTTATGTTTGGTTTTGTTTTTAACTCAGCAATGCTACAGCTCAGTTTTCAGGTCTGGCTGTATTTTAACTCCCACACTGCACCTGACTCGTTTTATGGTATCCACCTACCATGTACCTCTCTTAGATAAAAGATTTTTGCAGTTAAGTCTTTTTAGTTTTTCCTTTCAGGTATGACAGGTGAATACCACAAAACATTGCTTCAAAAAATCACATTAAATGTAAAACAGTATAAGAATAATTTCCTGAGAATTTTTTGGGGAAAAAAAATATATATTGGTCTAAATAAACCCAGTCTTCAGACTTAGTTTTTATTTTCCAGTGAAAAAAAGTTAATTTCCTGAAATCTGTGATGTTCTGTTTCAGTCCTTATCTCATCACTGTTGTTGATTTCCAAGAATAGATATTAGACATCATCTGATGTGATAATGTGTTATGTTTATGAGACTGATATGAATCATCGTCAGGTAAAGCTGTGGCACAAAATTGACTGCTCTCTGTACAGGATCTGGCATACAAATTAGTCTGCTGCCATAAATTAGAATTATGGCACAGGAAATACCAAACTTACCCATTTACCCGCTAGTAAAACCAAAATACTTATCTGGATTATTTGCCCTGAAGTGATTGATGCATGACAAGTTTTAATTATGTGTTTCATCCTGGACCTGCTCCACAACGAAAAACTAGTAGACAAAAAAAGACGTTTTTGAGGAGATGCATTCTTAAGAAGCTGTAGGGTAAGCCAGTTAGAAATGCTTTCTGTCTTACGTAGAAGTTAAGCAACGCTTATAGGTGTGTGTGCATCAGGTCTCCCTCTCACTCTTACAGCCTAACTGACAGCTGACCAACATCTCTCGTGAGGACCAAATGGGCAGCGAAAATGCTGGGAAGCCAGCTGGAACACTGAAATGCTCTAGGCATCGTAGTAAGTCTCAAAAGAAGGCTTCACATTTTATCTGCTAACAGTGGGTGCCTGCAAAACGGAAAGGGAAAAGTCAGAAAGACTCAGAAAGCAGCTTTTTGATTACAGCACTGTCTGTCAAACCGAGTTTTTAACAGACTTTTGTTAAGAAGAGGAGGTTAGTTATGAAATTGTATTGCGCCGAGTTGAGTACTGTACTCCTCCTGAGAACGACTTTTAGAAGATCGACTGTTTTAAAAAGGCAGTTAGGGAGCTGCTGGATCCGGCAGCCGAAGGAAGGCAAGGCTGGCCCTGGCACGTGCCCCGGTCCAGAGAGGCCAGCAGGCACCACATCCAGACATCCACGGTAGCCAGCCACGCGGGTCGGCAGGGACAGGCACACTGGGCACGCACCGAGTGTAAAAGCAGCCTCAGCCCGTCCGCCGCGCCGGCTGGCCAGCGCGGGCGGGCGTTAAGAGGAACGTCTGTGTGCATGTGCACGAGGGGGATCCCTGCAGCAGCTGCCCAGCCCCGACACTCGCTCTGCCCGCTGGCTCTCCGTGGATCCCACTCTCCCCAGTTGCTGGCACCAGCGCACACAAGCCCCCGAGGCCACAGCCCCAGTGCAAAGCCCTCTCGCACATACCAACACACACCTCTCAGCCAGCCCCAGGCACCGTGGTCGCTCTGGCAGCTGCCCTGGACCTCCTGGTCCCCATGGCAGCCAGCTCCTCTTGTGGTCTCACACGCAGCAACACACATACCTTCTGGCTGCTTTGAAATCTGGCTCCAAAGACATTTATCCTGCTTGCTGGCTAGTCCAGTCTGATAGCTGCTAGCTATCGCACACCACCATACGTACTCTCACTCAGTGTGGTTGCTGGCACCGCAGTCACGTGTTCCCCTTGACCATGGCCCAACTCCTGTTGCTGGCACATAGATCTCCAACCACACATGCACACAGAAGGCAGTCCCTGCACCCAGGAAAATAGTTAGAAGTGGAGTTTAACAAGAAGGTAGGACAGACTGCACTGGTTGGGCACAGGGCACAGCCAGATACGTGTACAGACTAGCAGCCTGTTTATGTATGAGCAGACCTAACTCTAGTTTCCCATATTTCTTCCTCCTCAAACCACCTTGACCCCTCCCTTTCCCTGCCTTTGGTTGCTCCCCTAAACATACCAGTATAAAACTTATGCAATCTCAAAATGTTCTTCGCCTGCATCCTGTAAGGTGTCCCAGACCTGCAGGCCATGTCCCTCTCGGTCCAAAAGGTGCTCTGGAGAGCAGCTGCTCTTTGTGCTGGCTGTCACCTCCCATCTGGGTGCTGACGGCATTGCTGGGAGAGCCCTGGGAGGGACTCTGTCCCTTTCTCTCACTGGGTTATGGGGTTCTCCAGCCTGCCATTGTGCCCCTGAACTCCTTCATGTCCGTGGAGATGAGCTTTTTATAACACAAGCTAGCAAAGTATTTCTGTCAGACTTGGCTCTCATCATGCAGTTTTGTGGCTGAGACTTGAAGGGACCCTGTTAATCACGCCTAGGAACTGAGGACAAACGCTCGCCTCGCTAGACCATGGCGAGCCCCTGAAGTCAGTCTTTACAAAGCAATTGGAATATTACAAGCAAAAAAAGTTGCCAATTCAGACAGAATCTTGAAAGGGGCTCTGTCATTGTGAACACAATGAGGAATCAAAAATACCACAAGAGACCTGAGGCAAAAATCTCCAAGGCCATGTTCACAGCACAAGGAGTCCCACAAATTAGAGCAAAAGCAGACAGCAAGATGACATGTGATGTTTTGAAAAAATACAAGAGTCTCAGTGGTTTATATCTCTTTGCCTGAATTTGCATTACCATTCAAGTATGCAAACCTGGGTAAATACAAAAGACATCGGAATTGCTAGGTCAGGGCAATTACTCTGTAATAAGAGCAACATTGCAGCAGGATATTATCAAACTACTCTTTTGCACTGAAAACAGAAGGGATTACATTAGCTTTGATAGAGATCTGTAGGTCACCATAGGAAAGATCTGCAAATCTGGATTAAAACACTGGGCATCACAGAAACGTCACTACTTTAAAATCCAAATAGCTCAACCACAGTAGCCATTGCAGCTGGTTCCCAGAATATCCCTCTGCTGCCCTAGGCCACTGGAACGGTAATGACTCTTGGCTCCTCTGTGCCATGCACCACATGGATCAGATCTTACATGCCTTCAGCCTCCCACTCCATCCTCTTAACGTAGAGGCAAAAGCCGCAAATGTTTTCAGTTGCTTTGTCCCAGGCTATTTGAAAATGCAGCGGAAGGTACTGACTGCTGGCTCCCAACAGCTCTCCACACCTCCTTGCAATGGTGCCCACAGAGGGGTGCCCCCAGCCAGCTCTGCTGGGCCACGCCGCTCTGGGTAATAGAGATCTTGTCAGTATTTGACATTTCCTTGCCTGGCAACATCCACTGTTAGTTAATAATTGTTTTCTACTTTCTGAGAGAAAGGAAGGTGGAGGGAGGAATACCTTTACGAGACTCTGATACCAGTTGCGTGGAGCCACTTGTATACATCTCAGCCTTTGTTGCACATTAATGCTTAGACTGTAGACGATGTGGGGCTATATCTAACTTGCATTCTGCAGTACCTCTCTTGCCCCATCCTCACCCTCTGCACGGGCTTCCCGGTTGTCCAGGCAGCATGTGACGTCATGGCACCCTCACAGCCTCAGGTCCCCCAGTTGCACCCCGTGGATAAGCAGGCACAGCTTGCTGGGGCTGGTACATGCCCAGGTCTTGCTGCAGAGCTGGGAGTCAGCCAAGGCACATACCTGGGAGGAGCTGAGTCACAGAGTGAGAGACTCCTCGGCTCCAAGGTGCTGCTGAACAACACGTTACTTCTTCTGACCTTAACCACCTTTCAAAACGGTCCTCAGCCCTTTTACACTATGAAGGTAACATGCTGTACTTGGTTTTTCCATCCATCCAGCTACAAATCTGTCACAGAGAAAGCAATGGGGAAAAGCTCTCAGTTACTATGGACAGCGAGATATATTATAAGAAAAATTAATATGCCTTCTGTGTCCCCAATTTATGCATCAACTTTACTGTTTGTGTAAAGCCTCTTAAAAAAGATGAGAAGCTATTCTCCAAATGGCAATGGGCGAAAAGGGAAAGAGAAGGAAAGGATAAAACCAGATTATTTTTTTTTCCCCAAAACATGGAGCTTCGATAAAATTCCTACAGAGAACATCTCACTATCACTAGCGCTACACACAAAAAAATCTCATCTGTTTTCACTGTAGCCTCCAGTTCTGTCATTCTGTCTCTTTTCACATAAATTATTGTAAAATACTGCTGCTGTTGTGCATTCACCTTTCTGGCTGCTCTGGGAGACATCACCTTGGGGCCAACAGAGCAGCTCTTCTGTTCTGAGTGCACTACTCTCCAGCTTGCAAAAGGATTTTCCATTATTGTAAGGTACATTTGTGCTATACTTAGAGCATTTCTACCCTGAGGTAGTGTCAGACTGGCATCACCCAGAAAGCAGCCATGACACAGTGACGATCTTGTTAAACGCTGAATAAAAGATGTTAATATGCTAGAGTGCTGCCTGGTGAAGGGCAAAGGACTGCACCATCTTGTACCCACTGTACAATGCACTGTCAGCAAAACCTTCCCCTTGCTGTACTACCCAGCTCTGCCTTTCATTGTGCCTTTGTGTGCCCTTTAAACCTTTTAGACACAAAGTGTAAAAAAGCTGTGCTGATTTAGGCTCAGTAGGATATTTTTTCAATGGTCAAATATTCCAGGAACGTTTTCTTAAAGCATCTAAAAGAATTTTTAAAAGGTGACTCACAGCATGTCCTTTCATGTTCCCCTTTAGCTAGAATCCTGGAAAGAGCATCCCACATTGCATCCTCTCATGAAACACCCATGAAAAAATCTGATAATAACCAAAGAAATTGTTACAAGAAACTTTGCATGCCTGCATACCTTCTCATTCAGCAGGGGAGGTGAAGTGCTCAGGTTTACAGTTTTACAGGTCCCTCAGGTCCACAAAGAAAGGGGCAAGAGATCCTCAGGAGGGTTTTGTTTCACAGAATCACAGAATCATTAAGGTTGGAAAAGACCTCTAAGATCACCAAGTCCAACCGTCAACCCAACACCACCATGGCCACTAAACCATGTCCCAAAGTGCCACGTCTACACAATTTTTAAACACCTCCAGTGATGGTGACTCCACCACTTCCCTGGGAAAAAGAGGTTCCACCAAGATTTCTCCAGATTGTTGCTTCTTTCTCAAAAATGAATGCTTAGATTTATTAGGGATCGGAAATCTTCTGTCAGCACAGAAGGCTGTTTCTGTCTCACCTGCCAACTTCACTCCTACGGTCCCAGTCCCATAGGCTCACAGCAAAAACAAAAACCCCAGCCACATGCTTTAGACAGGTGTGGATACCATGAACCACTGACCAGAGGTAAGATCTTCTGGATCTGTGAAGTGGAAGAAACAGCAGCAAATACAAGTGTGTGAGAACTGGCACTTTGCTGCTGGCGCACAGAAAGACGCTGCACCTGCCTCAAGGAGCCTCTGGCCCCAGAGAGCAATGATGCTAAACTTCAGCTGCCGGAAAGCAAAGAGAAAGTAAATGCAAGTTTTGCCTTTTGCAAAGCCATTGATAAACACTGTCTTTCTGCATGACAGTAAGTCACGGGCAATTTAAATTCTGCACTGCAAGAGAAGCAAGAGGACTTCCAACAGCCTCGTTCAGTGACTCTCTTCCCTCTCTCCCAGCTTGTGGATTGTATTACAGAAAGACATTTTCTGTATTTACACTATTTTTTATATCCTTGCTAATTATTCCCTGCTAGCTTCCTCAGCTGATAAAATACTGAGTTAAACAGATCAGAGGTTTGAGTCACTGTGGCTGTCCTTATGTTGCCTTCTCACCCATTTCATATCACTTGCTCAAAAAAGAAGGGTCACCTCTCCTTGGCTCTTGCACTTGGCACATTGTTTGCACCTTGGTAAGTGGGTATTAACCTGACCTGTCAGTACAGCAGAACTTTGCACTCACATTTTCACAGAGCAGGACATGGAAAATTAGAGCAAAGCCCTGTGAAATCAAGCTGACAGTTCCTGTAAAATCCCAGACACTTCTCAGAAGGCACAGCAGTATTTCCTGACCCTCGGAACCTCATGACTATGGTAGCAAACTAAAGATTTTAGTATTACTTCTATTTAGTTTCTTTTTCACAGTTTTTCTGTTATTGTACCCATGGACTCCATTTGATGATGAATTCCCAGTACAAGTTTAGCATTTGTTTCGTGTAGTTTTCAGACTGCTCTGAGCTGGTAAAACACAAGACCAAGAGCACCTTTTGGGGAGAGGCTTGCTCGCCCAATGCACCGAAACGCAGAGACTCGTTTCTTTGCATTCATTCATACAGAATGACGTCTCTCTGCAGACCATCACACGGACTGCAGTCTTGCTTCATCTGCAGCCTTGGGGAAAACGTACAAAAAAATCCCAGCAACATCCAGATGGTGCAATGAGAGGCTGGACTGAAGAGAAGCTCCGGGGTTCCCTGCCTGCATGGAAGCTGCCAGAGCCATTCTGCAACAGCTACACAAAAGAGCCTCTGTCTCTGCTGATGAGAGGTCCCTTTGAAGCTTGGGAATCCTGGCTGGCAGCATTTCATATCTGGCCATCTTTAGGTTTGGAGAAATGAAGAATGGGAAAGAAGAAAAAGATGGGAAAGGAGAGAGCAGGGAAGAAAAAAGGTAGGATCAGCTCAGAACAGGTCTGACTAAGAGCCCATGACAACAACATACATTTTGCATTACCACACCTATGCCGTTTTTTGTTTTAAGGCGTTCTCATCAACATAGAAATTTACAGTTTATTTTTGACCTTTTGACTAGAGAGTGGGAAATCGCTTTCAGCTGAGAACACATATTATAATTCACCATTAAGAAACATAAAACATCCTCAGTGGAAAGGTACATCATAAGACATAATAAGCCTAAACCAAGAGCATGCAATTTCATTTTAAAGAATGCATGCATTGCTAGTTTCTCTATCAGATTACGGGGAATTCTTTATACAAACAAATTCCAATTACCTGCAAATAAACTGGTTATACTTGATTATGAGTATTTCCAAGTTTAGAAAACTCTGATTCACTTAGCTCCCTATTGTCATGTGGTTACAAAATATTTTTATCCCTCTATATCTTGCTTTCCCTACTCATAAACCATACAACTTCCTTGTTGAAAGCTGTAAAAATGTAGCTGATTCTTGCACAGCAGCAAACATTTGCTCTTTAAAGATGTAAAATATTCTAGAAGTTATAATGTTAACAAATAAGTTCCCTTAAGATGTTTTTCTTCATCACTGTCAACTTCCTCTTTCCTTAATGTAGAAAACAGAAAAACTTCATTCACCTCTCTGATCAATTGTTCTTTTGGTTTTTTTCGTTATTCTACCCTATTCAATGAAAAGTCATTTACTGTAACTGCAGTGGCAGAAAATGGCTTACAAAATCAACTAAGCTTTCACTCTCAGGTTTTTGAATACAAAAAGAATCAACAATCTATTTCATTTGCAATATTCTATTATTTATTCTGTTACTTTCTGTTCCCCTCTTTAAAATATATAACTTTGATCTTATGAGCAAAGAACCCTAATAGTAAATATTTCAGAGAGAATGCAAGTGGTATGCATAAGACTTTTTTGATTGGATATAAAAGGGTGCTAAGGTCTCCACATCTGAAAACAGAACCGGCTGTGATTCACCAAAGCCAAGACAAGAATGGTAGAGAAAAAAATAGACCTCAAGAATTTGTGATTCTGTCACAAGTTTTAAAACTTTACATCTTGCTTTTTTGAAAGTGTCAAGCTTTCACTTTCTTCCAAGTATGTTTCCCAATGCTTTCAACACTTGCACTGTTATCATAAACTCATAGGACTTCAGAATTTTCTTCATTATTTTACTATAACAGGCTCTCTTATAAAAATTTCGGCACAGGGACTGCCCAGCCATGGTATCTGATCTGTGTGCAACTCAAAGGTGATGCCAGATGACCAACTGCAAAGACCTGCTGGGCCACTGCTGTGCTTAAATGCCCATACGATGAGTCCACGTGGGGCTCAGCTGTCCTCCACCTCATCCACATCCTGCTGGAGGGGTCTCAGGAGGCCACTGCCACACTCCCCTGGCTAGCAACTGCCTCTGTCCGAGCTGCCTGTCCCCTCCGTTCCCTAAACAGCTGATACTGGTCTGGCTGTGGAAGAAATGGGTGTGAGGGGAGGAACACTAAGGAAGGTTGCCATTCTTTGATTAGTGCTTTCATTTTGCTCTAATGCGTGAACACCTCAAAAGAAAAAAGAGAAAAAAAAAAAAGAAAAGATATTTCAACATTTTCCTCTTCCTCCTACAGTTCAAGACAGGAACATGAAAGAAAATCCCCTGATGATTAATTTAATAGGTGAGGAGATAGGGATTTTTATTTTAACACACTTAAGTAGATAACAATGAATGCTGACATTTTCCTTTAAGGTCTAAAACTTGTCCTCAAAGGGGTAGGAGCAACTGGGTGAAAGTCTGTGTTGTGGGAGAGACATAGGAGACTGAATTACCACCCCCCCCTTAGCCTCAGAAAAAAGGTAATAATAAAATATTTAAAGCCTATGAATATAATTTCCTTGTGACTTGCCTACAACTATTGCACTCACTGATTTCACTTAATCTGCGCTGGCGGAGTACGTCAGCCTGGCAGAAGTGCTGCTGCATTACAGTGCACTGACTCCATTAAAACACCACGCCGCAGCTAAACTGGGGCAACCCTGCGCTTATCAAATCCTCAGCTGGCCCTGGTGACTCAGGAGAGAAGCCAGCCCAAGCAGGCAGAGGGGAGGGCAGGCAGGCTGCCCTCCACTGCGCACCCGCCTCTGCCGGGAAGAAGCCCCAGCAAGTCCCCCCGTCGGGGGACGCCTGCTCCCCTCCCGGGGATGCTGTCCCCCCGGGAGCAGCATCTCTTTGCTCTCGAGGGAGCAGTGGCAGAGCCCAGAGCAGAGCCACTCCGTGATTGCACTTGAGATGTGCTGGTACGAATGTCACTACTTGGTTGCGTTATAATGGTCAGGCCAGTGAAAAGGCAAAAATCGGCGGCCGTTGAAGAGAAAAGTCATCAGGGTTCAAACACACCCACTACCTCTGCCACGATTCACTTGATGGGGAGCAGGGAGCCATGACTAAAATCTAGCTCATCAGCACCAAGTCAAATATTTGCCATCTCCTCAGGTAGATCCCACTTGATGTCCGAGCTGGCGCCAGCCAGGCTCCCGGCTGTTAGCTGACGAGACATCATAAAAACTCAGAAGCAACAGTTACTTCATATGCAAACAGGTACTTATTAACATCTCCTTATTGGGTCTGACACAGCGTAACATGTCCTGTATTCTGAAATAAGCACACACAGGCGCTGAGAGCTTTAGTTATAATTATCGTTACTGCTAATAGCCAGGAACATTAGGGCACTTACCACCAGCCGACTGCTCCCTGCCTGGGAACCTCTGCTGGGAGCACAAGGTGGGTGACTCACCCCCCTCTTCTTCTGGGACTGTTCCAGAAGAAGTTTGAAGAAAGAAGAAGTTTGAAGAAATTTGAAGTCCACACCATCATCACAAGGTTTTGCTTTCCATTTTTTTTCCTTTTTAAAAGGAGTATTTTCCTTCTTGCATGGGGTCTTGTAGCATCCTTGCCAGGCTCTGTTACTCTGAATGGTCAGACAGGAATTTCACCAGGACAGTTACAGCTCCCAGCTTTCTGATGAAATTTTGGGAGGCAAAAATCTATTCATTTCAGTCAAACAGCCCAGAACATTTCTGTCAGACTTACCACACTCATAAAATAGATATTTCTTTCTCTCTCCTATCCCATCTCAAACTACAACCTAGCTTTCATATAGTCAGTTGCAGGTATAGCTCTGATAGCGCTTTAAATAGGAGGAATTACCAACGTTGTTTTGAGATGGGAAGCTAAGCACAGAAAAGCCAAGTGACATACCCCAAATCACTGAGCAGGCGTGACACATAAGGTAGTGAAACCCAGGTGTACTGCCCACAGGAGCTTTCCTGTGCAGCATAGCAGAGCTGCGACAGGGTCCTAGTCCTGAAGGGCTCCTTGAGGATCTTCTACAGAATAAATAAATACAATTTCCCACTAACACTCCAGGCATTTCCTGCTATTAAGCTGTTAGTTGGTTAACATAGCGATGTCAAGAGATCAGTTTTAAAATATTTGGCACCTAGAGCCACAATTAAGCTCAAAAAAGTCATTGCCCAGATTGTCAGAGGCAAATAACACTTGCAGCTTGCACTCTCTTGGCACCAACTGCTTGCCCAAGTGCCTAGATATGAGTTACATCCCTAGCAGATGTCACCAAGTTAAAAAATGTTGTTCTCTACCATAAGTTCACATTATTTCCAGCATGTTGGATTGGTATCTGTGATAAAGAGCTTTGCCTCTGACTGAAGAAAGCAACTTTTTTCCTCTGAACTGAGCAACAGCTCACTTCTCCAGCCCTTCCTCTTTTTCATCCAGGCACCTAATTGTCTTGGGAAAAATGACCTGTTTATCAAGTTAAACAAAACAACTGCTCTCCAGAACAGACCAATAAAACAGGATTTATATGATGAGCTACAGGTTTATTGGCTATTGGTTTAAGCTGTTTGTCCTATTTTAGGGGAGTATACTTTTTATTAGGTTCTTTCCCCCCTGTTGAAAAGACTATTAATTACATCATCATAAATAAGGAACTACATTGTTTAATACGGCCATTAAAAAAAGAGGTTTCTAGATCACATGATCACAAGGGTTCACTTAGGTCTCACAGCAATTAATAACGATGGACGTGTAGCAGCAGTTCACAACATGCTCTTGCTTGACCTTTTCGCCCTACATTTTCGGCCACTTTTGAGGCTGTTTTATGTAACCTCTCCAAAAACTGACCTTCATTGCCCTCTGCTGGCTACATCATTTACCCACTGCACGGCATAACTCGCTGTGCACACACTGGGGTGTTAGCTGGACAAGTTATGGGGCACCCTAAGAAGGCTGCTAGAGGCAGGAGCTGTCTCAGGGACTGCCAGCAGCAAAGCTGTGGTCTACCTTTGCTGTCTACTGCATCCATCTTAATGAGCTGATGCACAATTACCTATAGGTACATTACAGCAAGCACACTGCTGCTTAGGGCAAAGACATCATCTTAGGAACAATCAGAGCAAATACACCGACAACAAAAAATGTTTTAAAAAAATTCATATTCGTTCAAACCTGTGCATCAGAGTCTGCTCTGATAATCTAGCAAAAAGGCAATCATTGTATTTTACCAATGTACCTTGAAAGCCTTTTTTAATGCCTGCATTTAAAAAAAAAATATTTCAGGATCATTGTAAAAATAGTCAATTTCTGCAATACCATAACATGTCTTTTGGTGTTTCAAAGCAACTGGTCAGGAAATGCAGAATGATAGCCAGCCCAAGGTTACTGATACGTATGTTGTCTCATGTCAACAGCAAGTGGTATTTGTTGGTAATATGGTGATTTATGTGAAATGTGGTTATGGGCACGATCCAGCCTCTCACAGATGCATCTCCCTGAAGCTAGGGAATTTGATAGTATGTTATTTGGTTGGCAGGGGCAGCTGAGGGGCCAGAGCTGAAGCGAGCGTTGAAGCAGAGCTCGTCTCTCTGCCTTAGCAGTGAAGAGCATACATCACAGGTTAAGTGCACTGGAGGAGCAGGGACACTTGCACTGGGGTTGCCTTTACTACACCTATTTCTTGAGTAACTACCATGTTGTTGTGGCTCCTTTCGTGGGCAGCTAATTCACTAAACACTGAAAAAATTCTCCCTTCATACACTCTCCATGTGGTTGGCAGGTGCTGATCACACATGTTGTAGGAAGCTGGCTTTGAAAGAGTGATGAAAATCCCCTTTCTCACAGAGATAATGTAGCTCACAACTCTGGCTTTTTTATTTTTTCAGCCATATTCTTTTCCTTGAAAATAGTTCTGAGAAGATGGTTTTGCCAAATATAAGATGGCATATTTGGCAGAGCACCATGTAGGCATTTTTTCACCAAGTAGGAGGATTATATTGCAGAAGTTGAATCCTACAGGTACTTTATGTAGGAAAAGGATTTAAAATTAGGAGAACAGAACATTCTGGGCACCTTGAGTTCACCAATTAGATCAAAATAAAATCACAGGGTAGTGGATTTTATTTTTTTTGAAGATGATATTAAGAGGAGACAGAAAAGAAAGTTAAATGAGTCATGGTTTTGGAATGGACAATTGAGTATTTCTCTTGTTCTGCCTCAGTTCCCCTTCAAAATCAGCAGTGATAACGCCCTGTGGTTTTCTTCGAAAGGGTTTTAACACACACAGGACTGCATCCATTTTCCCACGGTTCATCAGTGGACTTTACCAATGCTGTCTATGGCTTTCAAGTTAGTTACTGGAAATTCTCAAGACTCTGCTAGGTAAGACAGGATTTTCGCACGAGATCTCTGAGTTCCTTGTGCACAAGAAAGTAAGGAAATTCCCCTCTGTGTAGCTGTCACAGGGCCATTTAATGCTGAATACACCATTTCCTTTAAAGGAAAGAGAAAGGAGGAGATTGCTATTCTATTAAATTCAACTTTCAATAACACGTTTATACAGCTCCCTAGTTCCTATCCTTTATTCATCATCACTGAGACTTAGACCACTCTCAACCCATTAGTGGATAATAAGCCATAAGAAGAAAGCTATGCTTTTCATTGGAGCAAAAGATGAGACCTGACTGACAGCCTACAGAGAAGGTGCTCAGCCTGCAAGGACCTTCCAAGCTTCCTGAAGTGCAACATGCCTCTAGTCAATGTGCTACACAATCAAGGCACGAAAGTTTTAAACTTTAACTTAATTTATCCCATTCCCTCTAGTCTCATTTGGCTGTTAAGCCCACAAAGTCTAGAAGGAGAAAACAGCTGCACTAAGTCCTGTGAGCTGCATGTACCTAGAAACGTGAAGTATCCTTTGCTCAACAGACTCCACATGGCAACTGCCAGGTTTGTCTATCTGAGTGAGGGTGAGTCAGAAGTGAACAGTACAGTGTGGGTAGAGGAAGTCTCCTCAAACTGAGGTAACGCTGAAAGTGGCTACAGTCAAATTCTTCGGTACCACGATGGTTTCCCAGCTGTGACTCATCTGTCTGTCTTGCCATGACCATGTATCTGCTTTACCCAGCCCCAGAAGGGAACGCTTCCCATCACACACCTCCTGGGCTTGAAAACAAACATACAGCATGACCTAATGCTTCACACCCAGTACAAACTAACCTTAAGAAATGATATCATTAAAATGATGTGCTCCTGGAGGTTGTTATGAAAGGCATATGTTAGCTAAGCAGCTGTCCACTTATCTGACATTTTGTCTTTATGTAGTCAGGATTTTGGATACTGACTGGAGTTAAATGCCAAAATAAAGTAAGATGCATTTGGGATTTAAAAAAAAATAAAGTCAAAACATCTTGAAAAGATGAAAGTAAAGCATTTACACTCCCAGGAGATAAGACAGAGAGACCATAAATCCTTCCCTGTCATTAGAACTGAACATTAGAGTATCTGTCCTGTTCAAGAAAACCCACAGAAATGGGAAATGTCATTTATGAATAATTATTCCTTTTTCTGAGCTCCTACTCACTTTACCAAGCCATCTGTAAAAATGGCTCCACCTCCATCAGGGCAAAGGCAAATGAAACTTTATTTTTGACAAGATGACAAAATGTCAGGAGGAATCCTCAGCAGGATCCTAGGAAATTGATTAAAAAGAAAACAGGCTTCTTTTTAAAATGTTATGAAATCAGATTTTCTAATGGTATCCCATGGCTTTTTCCTATTCTCCATTAGTCTGGAATGGAAAATGTTCAAAGGATCTTGCCGTGAAAACGCTTCCTATAGAATAATGAAAATCTCTGCTTCCATCTTGAAAGCAACATGAGCCTGCTATACATTAAAACAACAGACAACAAATTAAGTTACCATGCAAGTTCTGGGAAAGGGAAATGTAAACTCATGCTCGTCTTTCCCTTGTCCCTTTTGATGTCATACATACATTCATCAAAGAAATGCAGAAACAAATTGAGTGGAGGATAATGAGTCTGAGGAATACTTTCAGAAATTTCTGGCTTCTCTTTTAACAAACACCAAATCAACAACACATCGTTAGCTCATAATAGACCCCATCCAAAATCAGTGAAATCAGTGGGAAAGCTCCCAGTTGGCTTCAGCAGGCTCTGAATCAACAAAAGTGCAATTACAGATGCTTAAAATTTTTTTCAGTGAAATGACTTTTTTAATGAAAAATAAGTTTTTAACAACAGTGAAATTCTCTTGGGACCATTTGTTTTCATTTATGTACTTTTCTCTCTTTGGTGGAGCAGACTGGAAATAAATAAATAAAGTCTTTTTCATCTCACCCCAAACATTTTAATTTCATTTCTTTCTTTTTACTGGAAAATGAGTATGAGAAACAGCATGAAGCAAGGAAGGGTTCAAGAAGGCAACACAGTGGTCAGATCAGAGAGCTGGCCCACCTGGAAAGCTGGATGCCTGCTAGAAGCAGGGGACAAATATTCCCAGAGGTGGACAGCTTAGCCAGTTCTCTTACTTTCTTGGTCGTCCCAACATGTAACTCCTTTCACCTTTGTCTTTTTTGAAGTTGCACACAAATTGATTAAAGAAATGCAGAAATGATACTGTATGGAATCTAAGAAATCTTTCATAAAGTCTTAAAATATGTTGGCAGAACTGATAAATTTCAAACAAATACTACATCTGAACAGAAACAGAAAGCATCAGCTGTTTCTTGGTCAGCTGCAGGTATATGGGGACCATCCATGGTCACCCATGACAGCCTGCAGGATTCTCCTTCATGATTCTTCCCTCATCTGTCCATTCAGTTTTCTGAAAGATATTAAAATACTCACAGCAAGTCTCCATCTTCCACCGTAATACCTGGAGAATCACCTTGCTGAGGTTCTGTGCAATTTTCCCCTTCAATGGAAGGCACCACACACATGAGACTAATCTGCCCTCAACAATGAAACACACCTGCAGTAACATTAAACATCTGGTTCCCCGAAGGTGTCCAGACAGGTACCGTGGCTACAATTATCTGTGTGCATTTAGACATGTTTTTATTTAGAAGGAGAGGGCTATCAGCTGGGGTGTTTTATTTGGTGTAGATGTCAGCGTGTTGGTAGTGGGGGGTCTGCAGGTGTGGTCTCTGTGAGAAGAGGCCACAGACACAGCTAATTCCAGCCAGCTCCAATGGACACACCGCAGGACACAGCTGAGCCCACCAGCTACACTGGTGGCGCCTCTTGGAAACAAGTTTAAACAAGGGCAAAGACACAAAGGACCAAATGAAAAAGCGAGAAAGAGCACAGTGAACACCAAGGTCAAAGAGAGGGAGAAGGAGCTCCAGGTGCTAGAGAAGATCCTGCCCTGCAGCCTGTTGAGAAGACCATGCTGGAGCAGGTATCCACACTGCAGCCCATGGAGGACGCCATTCCAAAGTTAGTGGATATTTTCTGAAGGAACAGCAGCCCGTGGAGAGGCCATGTAGGAGCTGGTTTATCTAACAGACTGCAGCCCATGAGAAGGACCCATGCTGAAGCAAGGGAAAAAGGAAGGAGCAACCGAGAGGAATTGTTACAGACTGACCACAACCCCCCATTGCGCATCCTCCCTGCACCGCTTGGGGTGGAGAGGAGGTATAGGAGTCGGGAATGAAGGGAATGAAGGAGTGAAGTTGAGCCTCTTTTTGCTTTTCACTGTATAAATATCTTTTAATCGGCAATAAATTAAATTAATTTTCCCCAAGTCAAGTCTGTTTTGCCCGAGATTGTAACTGGAAGTGATCTCCCTGTCTTGATCTCAACCAACAAGCTTTTTAATCCTATTTTCCCCACCTGTACTGTTGAGGATGGGAAGAGAGTGAGCAACTATGGGGCCATGTCTGGCTGCTGGCCGTGGTCAACCCACCACAGCTGTATATCTTTCTGTTGCTACTGGCTATCAGTTGCAATGCACCACTGTCTCAAAGCTCCAGCTAAAACATGACTTCCTTCACACAAGATGTTTCAAAAATACAGATCTCTTCTCAGACTCTGCCAGCCACTAAAGGCTAATAAATGTGTAAACTAAAACACTAAGCAGCCATCTAAAAAAATGCATTAATGACATCAGTTTTCCCTTTATTTTCAACTCTTATAAAGTGTTGCATATATTTTGCGCTGTCCTGCGATCTCCTCAAGAACAGCCTCCAGCCTCATGTTCAGCATTATTATAATCTGGAGTAATAGTGTCTCTTTTTTTTCCCCTCCAACTGTGTTTTAATTAGCAAAATCTTTGAGCCTTGGGAAGAGATTTACTACGTGTCAGCACATGAACTGATGTTACTTGAGTCCGTAACACTTTCTCTGTTATTTCATAGCCATAATTTACTGCATTCAAGCATCCTATTTGTTTTGCTGACTACTGATGCATATTGGCCAAACACATTTGCTGAGATCTTTGTTTAATAACAGGGCTCCTGAATGGAGCTGAGAGTTAGGAAGCTCTGTTGGTCTGCAGCATCTGAAGACATTATACCCATGGAAACCAGGACAGGCAGAACAGGCAGATTCTCAACTTTCTTATCACACTCAAATTGTTGCTTTTCTGATTGTCAGTGTTTATAAATCCACTTAGCAGAGTAGGTCTTGCTGCAAGAACTAAGAGCACGAGCTAAAGCCTCACACCTTGACCACAGTCAACCAAGTTAGAAATGGCTACCTGGCTATCAGGTTGGAAGTTCAGAAGTGATTGTACTTAATGCCAGCTGCACCACCTCCTTATGAGCTGTGGCCTACATAAACTAGTCTATTCGTTGGCACTAACCCATTGCATTATGTAGACACAATGTGTAGGCAGAAGCTCAAATAACTGTCTGATGTAAAACAAATCTTTCTTTGAATTGTGTCTTTCTAACAAGTGTTGTTATACACCATACACAAATTACACATTTGTATTCATCCTTTTAGTAACAAATTGTCAGGTAAATCCTGTCCATTGCATTCTTCCTCCATTCCATCTTTCAGTCCTTACATCTTTCTCTTCTTTTGCACTCCTTCTCTAACAATCCTTTCTTTCATGTGGGGAGAAATAACACTCCATACAAACTGACATGGACTTACTGCCTGGCACAAGGTCTCTGTCACTTCTCAAGGTAAGTTTCTGAGCTTAGGACACAGAGATCTTGAGTCTAAATTGGTCCTAATGGGTAACACCCCAGTCTATACTAGGATTTTCCACATTTATCCATCACTTTAGCATCATGTTTCCTGAATACTGCCACGTGGCTTGAAAAAGATGTAAAATGCATTATACTTTCTGTACATACAGAAGTATGTGAAAAAATATGTTTGTTTTCCATATGCAGGAACTCTATGAACTCTGTTTTTCTCTAAGTACATTCAGAGGTCCATGACCACATCTGAAAATGTTTCCTATCATCCCTTCATGTTTCCTATAAAAATCCAGTATACTACTATAAATGTCAAGAATGAGGCCAGATAGTTTCAATTACTTGTTTCAAGAAGATGCCTTTTCAATCACAATTTCTTATTTAAAGGGCAGCTGCTTGGGTCACATTACACATCAAGAGGCAGACTTCATGAGTATTGAAATTTTCTGTATGTGTAAGTCTCAGAAGGCAAGGAAGAGCAGACTGCCTACATAAAAGAGCATTTCATGGTGAGAATTACTTCAGGCACATAGGTTACCACTGGAAGGATGGAAATCTTGAGAGTAATATGCCTGTACTGGATAGTTTATGTGCGTCACTGTGGCCAGAGCTGCACAAGATCTACAGTTATATCATGCCAATGTTCCCAGTAAAGACAGGAGAGTATTAATAGATGTGGTTTCATCATGGCCAAAGGCAGCACCTTCTAAAGTCAATGGAAAGGCTCTCAAGGACAATGAAGAATTTGGATGAGGTCATTGTTTTCTGTGATTTAACCGAGAGTTTAAAGAAAATGTAAGTGGGAGGCCCTGTAGATGGCCATGTACAAAATACCAACAATTTTTTTGTTACTTTATCAGTTTCTCCCCTGGGTTTCAATCTAAAAAAATCATTCTTGGAGTCAGAATGGTCTGGAAGACAAGCATCCCTTTAGAAACCTGAAACAGCAGTGTTGTAGGGCTAGGAAATCTTGATGTGGTCACCATATAAACCAAATCTGCCAGACAGGCATGGGTTTGTATTACTTAACCTGTGTTAGTTCATTAATTTAAAAACCTCCTGCAAAACTGAGATAATTCAGTTCAGCTGCAAAGCTTGCTGGTAAGGTGGTTACAAAGGAAGGAAGAGTCCTTTCCCTATCTATAGCCTCTAACAGAACTGAGGGAGTCCACGAATAAAGGCTCTCCTGTTTACTCAAAAGAATAATCTCTGTAGCCCCACATGGACTTCACGTTAGCTGAATAATCCCCTAAACAGTACTCCTCATTGACCACTTACAAAACCTCTTCCCCTCCCTGTCTTAATGTAAGGTGTTACCATGAAACTGAAACCTGTCCCACAAGGAGCAGGTACAGACCTCCTTATGTACATACTTTAAACTTGCTCATTCTTGCACGCAATGACCTAAACCAATAAGAGTACCAGGAGTCTCCACCTGTGAAAGGATGTGGGAGAACTGCCAGTGACAGGCAGCTTTAACAAATCAACTCAAATTTTAAACTCTTTTATTAAAAATTAAAATGGTCCTTCCTTTTTTTGCAATATGAAAAAGAAAAAATATCAAAAATATTATTTTCACATAACAATACTGCCAAAGTTCTGAAAAGGAAGTCCTGTCTAGACATTTTTAGACATATCTATACTTTATTCATCTCTGAAAAAAAGATTTAGGTCCCACTGTAGTAAATGTAGTTTGGTTGATACAGGTAGTGGTTTATAAGATTTCTCTGGCACATCCTTTCTCTGAACCAAAGAAGAATGAAGGAAACCTAGTTATAAAAAGCTTCAAATGAGTTAATTTTTTGTGGTAGGAAGTGTACTTCTAGCTGGGGAAAGGCACATGGAATTTCCAGGTAATACAATTTTTCAGAAATTTCTTAAAAATACTTTGCTGGTTAACCTCTATCTCATTAATGCAAGACTTTGTATTTCTCTTTGTCTTCTAATACCATTCTTCACGGTATTGTCTTCTAGACAATTGTCTTCTAGAAGCTCATCTTTTGAAAATGTTCATGTTTAGGTAATTGTTTTTATCACAGCCATTTGCTATGAAAATGCAAAGCAATAATTCAGGATGAAGTCCTTACATGATGAGGAACAAATTAAAGTAATTAAACATTTTACATTAAAAGCTACTATTACTGTTCATCTGTTATAATAAAAGTAATAATGAAATCATCACTGTTAATTTTTTCAACTTTCCAGGAGTCATCTCTTTGCCCAACCTGAAACTGAACTACAGTAAAATGTACTATAAAAACTCACACAGACTTTACAACTCTCTGTCAGAACTGTTCAGTGAAAGCTCTGATGGACATAACACTATGAGCATGAAATAATTAGACTAGAACTGGTAAACAGTATCACCATAACACACATATGATGAATGTATTATAATGCATTTCCCAGGGGCACAAACATACCAAAAATACTGTGACACCATAACACAGAAATGGGTATTTCCAAAGTAATTTATGAAAATCATAGTTCATAAACAGTGGGAAATGCAGCTCCTGAGACTCATCAGGAGTGTGACCAATAAGCATTGCCACAGAGTCCCAGAAAGTATAGCTCAGGCAAACATGGGGGAAATGATTTAAACCAATATTACACAACAAAAAATCTACCCAGGGAAATCAATAGGAATGACTATAAAATCTTGATTAGTGGTTAAAATGTGACATAAAAATCGATATATTTAATTAATACTTTGGAAAGCAAAATATCAAAGTCATGAAGACAGAGATCAGGAAGTATTTTCGAGATGTCAGGCATCAGAAGCATGTGAAGCAAATAGTAAATCTGATAAAATATCATGAAATAAATTATGCAAGTGAATAAAATAAGGAGTTACAAACAATCTACATAACTTTTTTTCTTGCTTTTTTTTTTCATTCATAGAAGTTGGTCATAAGTAACATACCTTAGATCTTCACTTTTAAAGTAGAAAAGATGAAACATTATCAAGATGTTCAAGCATTAGTCAGATGTTCACAGAGAAGATGCAGGAATAAACTAATTTTGAAAGCGACTTTCTCAAGCATTTCTTCACTGATGTAAATTATCTTTAAGTAATAACAATAATCAAAGGAAGTAGATGCATTTCTTCAGTGGCAATTACCACGGAAGAAGTCCCCATGCCTATGTTCATAGCTACAAAAGATATTTTTTAATTTTTTCACTCATACAGGGTTATGTAGCAATCTTTTAGGATTGAGAATAAAAGAAAAAAATACCCTCCCTCCTAGTCCTGCCCAGAGACGAAGGAAACGCATAGCCTTATCTTCAACTCTTGTGCAATTGACTGCATCGCCTGTGCTTTCCCCAACCCACCAGCTTGTTCTGCAGTGGGTTATACCTACAGTGGTCATGTGGTGTAGAACAAACATGCAAATATTATACGTACTTCATCAATCACCAGCTTAAGGCCTCCTCCACATGACAGTTGACTTCACTGGTGTAGGATGAAACTCAAACTGAAAGAAACAGAACATGGCTAGAGACTGAGGCACGCTAACCTTGTGCTGTGTTTTGGTCTGCTGGTATCACAGGCACTTCTGAGTCAGGAGTGTTGCACCTGAAATAATGTGACAGCTAGGAGAGCATAAAGAAAGCTTTGAACCTTTTTGCATTCCAGACTTCTTTTGTGTGTGTTTTGGATAGACCCAGAGAGCTAGCTTGGATAACCCGAGTCAGGTTAACCTAGACCATCATTTTTAGAATTAATTACTGCATTTAGGGAAGAAATAGAACAGTTCTGTGATGTCAACACTACATTTAGATACTGTGAGTTTGTTTTCTGCACTATTTAGAAGTGCCTGTGACAATCATAGCTTATCAGCAGAGTACTGGCACCCCGGCAGTGAAGCACCATGCAATCTGAAATTTGGCTGGGGTATTTGACATCTTTGTTTTCCTTCTCTTTCAAGACCTCTTCCTATTTCTACTGCTTTTTTTCATCACACAATAGCTTTGTCCGAATATTCCCCTGTTTATTTTTCATTGATACAATTTCTTAGTGGTTTTGCGAATCTTCATTATTTGCTGTGTGTAATGATTAAGAAATCAGCGATCAAGTTACATTATTGTCACTATTGCACAAATGAATAACATTCAGACACACCACTCACCAAAAACTTTGTGTACAGCATTTTGATAAAAAGCAAAAGTCAGAACCAAAGAATAGTGGAATGGATTAAAAGATGCCAAGAAATATTAACATAGCTGCAAAAACACATAGACTGGGTACTTAGGATAGTCTTAGATGACAAGTTTAAATAAAATTCCTTTTTTTTTTTCTGTCTAGTATCTACACTTTTACATTTGCAATGGCATTTCTCTCAGCACAGTTAATTTCCTAGTTTCAATTATACCTGCTGGCATGATTTTTTCCAGGTTTTTCTGTTCTTTGGAAGGTTAAAAATGTTTTTGAGATTCACCTCTGGGATAAATTCTGAGCGAGAGATATATATTTCCAAATCTCATTTTCCAGATGCTTCTATGAATATCCAGATGCTTCTCATGACATATGACCATATCAAAGATAGTTTTAAGAGTTGCTTACAGATTGTGCCATGGACAAAAGAAAAAAACAGTTTGGTTCTTATACCCAAGAACTTTTCCATCCTTTAGGGTATAATTGTGAAAACAAAATGTTTAAGGATGTAAAGTTGCAGGCTTAAGCTTTAAATCTTTAATTGTGAACTGCTAAATGAAACCAAGATATTGCCTTTAGGTCTCTGCCTGGTTTTAATTGCATAGTCTTATTCTGTGGTTGTCCTGTTCTAACCATTTCTGCTTTTCCACTCTAACTATTTCTGCTGGTTGTTTGAGTGGGTAAGGATCTAGATGCACTTTGTTCTAAGCCTAATTGAATGTGATTATATTTCTGGAGTGTCATGAAATTAAAAAACAAAAGATGCAAAGTGCAGAACCTGGGATGAGCTAACCTACTGCAGTGGTGTATTCTGGAGACTCACCAGCTTTAATAACAGCTCTGCTGAAAAGGACTGGGGTCTTGGTTGACTATATGCTAAACATGAGCCCGCAGTGTGCCCTGGCAACAAAAAAATGACCAAGACGACCCTGAACTGAATTAATAAGAGTCCTGTTAGTGTTTATTGTCCTTTGCTTGGTACTTACTAGACCACATATGTAAACCTGCATCCAGTTTTGTAGCCCCAAATTCATAAAAGGTGGAGATTGACCTTGCCAAGTGTATTTAGCAAGATGTCAGCAAGACGGTCAGGAGCTGGAGTAACTGTCCTGTAAGGAGAAGATGGAGGATTTGGGCTTGTTCAGCCTGGGGAAGAGATGTTTTTAGGGGTGACTTAACAGAAGCCTGCCAGTGTTTATGGGGAGGTTAGAAGAAGGAGGCAGGCTTTTCACTGAGAGGATAATGATTGTAAACTGGAACAGGAAAGGTTCCAACTGGACTCAAGGACAAAAAAAAAAATAATCGCTGAAGACAATTAAGCATTTAATTAGGTTACACAGAGAAGCCATGGAATCCCTTTCCTGGCAGGTTTTCAAGACCAAACTGGACAAAGCCCTGAACAATGTGGTCTGAATTCAGTGTCAAACCTGCCCTGAGCAGGAGATTGGACTAGAGACCTCCAAGGTCCTTTCCAACTTGGATGTTCCTGTATTTAAACACCATTTGGAGTCAACTAAGAAACAGGAAATAGGTTTCTCTTAAAATAATTGAAGAAAACATTGATTTCTCCATTTTTAAAAGCACGCTTTGGAAGAAGTCAAAATAGCATGTTGGCCAAGAGAGAGTTTTATGAAGATGAGAAGACAATAAATAAATAGGCAAGAAATTACTAGGTTTCAGAGCATCATCCTGCTACTCAAATGCCATCTCAGCACTGCAGCTGGTTTGGGCCTCATGATGCCCCTCTGAAGTGTTCCTCTGAATTGTGCTCATTGTAGTACAAGCAATAGCTGATTTTTCCTGATCTTGTCATGACCTATCTTTTGCTTATGCTTGCTTTTTAGTTTGGTGGACATTGTCAATGTAAGAGACCTCCCTAATCCTTTCAGATTTCTCTGAACATAACTTTACTGCAGATGTCTATAGTGCAGACTTCCATATCTGAGCTAGTCAATGTATCTTCCATGGATGTGCCTTATGATCAGTGGAACCACAAAATTTAGAGATATCCACCAACCTATTTTAGACTTCTATGTTAGAATAAGACTAATCATAGTGCAGGTGTCTGCATTTGCAGAGGGGAAAACCCCCGTGCCATTTGCATTATTGCTTATATTGGAACCAGGTCTTTCATGTCAGCTAGAATATAAAAGCATGGTAAATCGTGCTATGGCATCTATATAGCACTCTCATGCAGCTTATGGTTACTGGCAGGCTAAACTAGAATTAAATCGAAGTGCAAGAGAAGGGGAAAGTGTTTGTAAGCCACCAGCATTCTCCCAAGCAGTCCAGTTCCCACCAAGAAATGCTGTGCCAGTTACCTCTGCAGTAACGCTACATCACGGACCTAGTTCAGCATTCAGTCTAGTTCATGCCCTTATGACAAATAACAGACATTCTTTCCAGCAAGTTTCCACTGATCTTTGCTATGCATTTGTGTTGGATTTTCCTGCCGTAATTGAATATTATAATTAAATATTTTCTTACATTTTTTATTAATTTATTTGAACTTGTCTTTCCAGAAATATGGGCAAATTAACTCAGCAATTGGCAGACCTTCTTTTTCGTTCCAGTCTCACCACTGAAATCCTACAAGTACTGGTGAAAATTCAGTAATTTTCCTTCTGTCTGCACCCCTCAAGGAATGTCACAGAGCACTGTGTAATTTGTATGCACCTCTCAAATGACAAACTATGAACAATTTTCTCTTTTTTGTTGAAATGGAAGAAAAATATGGAATATAGTCCCAAAATCTTGGGTAAAGTTAATATCTAAGATAAATGCAAGACCTACATGCTTTCCAATGATCTATGTTTCCCCATATATTTGGGGATCATGTGTTTTTCCCAAACATACTTGTTTCTGTTTAGGCAATAGTCCTTGCAGAATATGAAAGAATCTACAGTTAGACAGTCCAAGCACCTCACCTCACAGAAGAGGCCGGTCTCCTCTGTATCTACCTTCAGTCAACTGAGAAAGAAAGGATTTCCCAAGAGGGTGACTGAGAACATGAGTCTAGCTTAATCTAGTTTAGCCTAGACAAAGTATCTTCCTCACTAGCCACATAAAGTTAAGAAAAGTGAACGCCACTTCAAATCTTTAATCTGAACACGTTGGTCTCTCTGTGGGCTGTCTCCAATTTGCAGTGGTGTAAGTTGAGAGAGAAAGTTCATTAATTCCTCTTCATCATGGAAATGCAATGCTGCAGAAGCTGAACAGCACCCCAGGGTATTTGTAACCCGCTCCTCACCACAAACCACGCTTCCTGAAATACTGCACCAAAATCCTTCAGCCAAATATCAGTTGCAATGCTTTACATGTATATGCAATAATAACATGTTTCTTATTCAAGAAAGGGGAAAAGATAAGGTCACTGGAATCTCTTACAATGTCTTTTGTGCAGCATCACCATCGTCGATAAAGAACTGCCAGGTTATACATGTCTACTGAGACACCTCACTAATTCAAATGGAAGATCATCCTTTATTCTGAAAAAAACGTTTACGGGAATGTGCCACAGCTGGAAGCTATTATGCAGGCCTTGGAAATGATTGTCAGCAGAATAACAGTTAAACAGGTGTACGGTGATGGTTAGGGCACATAATAGACTCATTAACGTTAGCTTCAGTATCACTAACACAGATTTTAGTGTTTGAAATATCTAGATCTTTGGGTCTGAAATCTGTTAAGGTTTTTTTTTGAGGCCTAACATCATCTATTTTGATGTACATGCTAAGGAAGAATGCAGGTATAACGAGATCTTCCAAAGATGTGCCTGGAAAGATATCTAAAGGGACTAACATCAGCTGGTGGGAGCCAATCTCCTAAAGTCTCTTTATCTGGTGCCTTCCATCGGGGTCCCATCTGGCTTCTCCAGATGGAGATTTAGAGTAGTCTTAACGTATATGTTTGCAGTCATTTCTGTTCATCTCCATTGCCTAAAGAAGTGGCTTTAGGGAGACTAACTGCTTTAGGCTAAGTATAGGCTGAGTGAATACTCTTACAGAGAAAAATGCAAGTTGTTCCAATTTTCTTCACCACAGAGGCCAGCTCATACATATCTTACACAGATTTTTAAAGATGAAAAAGGTACTCCTATAAAAAATTATTTTCACAGAGACTACCAGCAGGTATAGAAACAACCATAGAATCATAGAATCACAGAATCATAGAATAGTTTGGGTTGGAAAGGGATATTTAAAGCTCATGTAGTCCAACCCCCCAGTAATGAGCAGGGACATCTTTAACTAGATCAGGTTGCTCAGAGCCCCATCCATCCTGACCTTGAATGTTCTGTTTGAGGCCTGTCAATTGGAAAAGATACTGGAAGATAAAGGTGTGCGTCAGCCATAGGATGAATCATAGTATGATAGATCACTGGTAACTAATATAAAAAGAAAGCTGTCAGAGAGGCAAATGTGACACTAGGAGGTATCAGGCAACATATTTCCAGAGAGACAGAGCAGTTGTGCAGGCCCTCGTAGGACCATGTCTGTGATACGATGGTACATTTCTCTTCAGGAACACTGAACTCCTGCTAGAATAGGTGCAGAAAAGGGCAACTAGATGTGGTGAATGAAGAAGTTTGCTTGCAATGAGAAACTCTAAATCCCTTCTTTGTTCAGTCCAGAAGAAAGTCGACCAAGCTGAGATATGATTTCTCTGCAGAAATACTTATGAGAGAGAGAGAATCATTTAGGGTAATGCTGGCAAAAGAACACTTGATCAGAAATTGCCAACTGTAAGTTTAGGCTAGTTAAATCAAAGTTTCTCTCAAAGGAATAAGTTTCAAAGACAGGCTTGAGAAAGAAGAACGGGCAAAATTCCTAAGTAACTTTAATGCATATATAAGCAGGGTATTATGGTGTGGCTGCCTCCAGGAATGGAGGACAGCAGTTGATGACTCAGTCTTATGTTTCTGTCTGTCTTGTATTAATCCTTGGCTTTTAAAAAGCAACAACAAGAAAATACTGTAGCTAGAAACTAATCTGAAGCTAAAGATGTTTCTGCATCAACTACGTGGGATATAAATGTAACAACAAAATAGCAAAGGGTTATATTTGTCCAGGCTAAAAATATATTCCAACACTAAAAGTGAACTGTTAGTGGAAGCCAGACTGTGATATTTAACAGTTTATAATGGCCATGGAGACAAAGAAAAGCAACACTTGGAGTACCTAGCAACATTTCAAGATACTCCCTTCTTTTACATGTCCCCTGTCTCCATCTCTGCCATTCTACTCAAAGTGAAATTGTTTTCGCTAGGTAATGTTAACTTAGTCCTACTTCTGAGATATGAATTGTAACAACAGGAGGCCGTACCAATCCATAAATTTTTGTTTGTGAGGGTTTTTTTAATTTCTGATTCAAGTTTTCAGAATATATTAAATATTCACATTTATTATGGAAGATAGTATATGTGAAAGCAACTTTCTCTTCTAGGAATATGGAAGTCTGTTGTCACTTATCTTTTTCAGACTGAAAGAAAAGTGCTCCATGTGACAACAGGTTGCAGACGAAGGCATGACAGCTCCATGGATCGACAGCAGTGAATGAGCTCAGACTTAGGGTAATGGGTGAGCACCACCAAAGGGGTTAGTGCAGGGACCTCAGGTTACAGCTTTACAAAGTGCTCAGGTGAGCAGTTCTACATTGCAATAGCCAAAGCTGAAACACTTCTGTTGGTAAAGCAGCACGGTCTGCTCAGTCGGTGAGGAATGATCAGCTAGAGCCCCTTCCTAGCAACTAGCTGTTGAGGATAAACACGGCTGCACCAGGACAGGTCCTCATCAGAAGAGAGGCTTGTCTGGATTCTTTAGGAGAAGCCTTCCTGAAGACTTGCCAGAGACCTCAATCCCATATTCTCTGATCCAGTATAGACACTCGAGAACATGCTTAACTTTAAGCATATGAGTGGTCCTATGGACATCAATGGGGTTGCTAATGTGCCTAAAGTTAAATATATATCAAGTGCTGAGCTGGAATGGGACCAAGGACTCAAAAACTCGCAGGATCAAGGTTTGGCTGAAGAACAGAGAGTAAAAAGGGAGACAAAAGCTGAGAGATACTGAGTTTCTCTCATGCCCTCTTGCGTCAGTCCTTCATGGAAGCAAGCCCTGGGAGAAACCCCTTATTACAGTAAAAGTTATAGGAATACCTGTACAGAAATATTAAACACTAAAAGATACTGTAAACACTCTCATTTTACAGCACACAATGTCTTTTGATTTTTAGATGGTATTACATTTTAAAGCAGATACAGTGATGTCACTGCAGGAAAACATCACAAAAACATTGCAGCAACAGGCATCTCTTTCAACAGATGCCTGGTTGACTCACTCACAGCTGCAGCAAAGTAGTCCAATGTGTTTCTGGAGAGCATTCTTGCTTGTGAAGTCTTTATTGGGACACTCTGACTGTAGGGGAATGCAGCCGCTTTTCATTTCTTGTGGCAGTCAGAAAGTTTCATTGAATATTTCTGAGCTCTCAATCTCTTCCAAAACACATGCTGAATTTCCTGGCTCTCTTCCTTAAAATCTGGTCTCGGTTTCTACCCCGTCCCCTCTCAAATTACTTTATGTGCACGTAGATTTAAAAAAAATATGTGTTTTAAAAAGAATTCTGATTTTTCAAAAAATATTTTTAATAAAAAGGTTTGGTGTTTTTTATATGCAATGATTTTTATGTTTAAATTGTTTGTATTCTGAACTTATCACTGGAATCCAACAAAGTCAAAATAAAAACATTTGTCCTTTTGCTATTAGTAATGCAACACTGCCAACTAGAGGCATTGGGAACGATCAATTTCTTGTCTTATGGACCATGTCTATAAACTTAAAGTGTTGTATAACTATAAATACTGAAAGATCTTATTTTCTCCAGAGAAATGCCACTAAAAGACTCCGACTACAGTGGTGTTTGCATTTAATTTTCAGTAAGTCATCTATCAAATCCAAACACCACAAGTGTTATTATTCCATTAAAAATTGTATCATCCAGAGATATATTCAAGTCAGATCTCAAATTACTTCGGGTTCCTCAAAGACTTAGTGAGCCATTCTAACAGATTTTACAAATATACGTCCACAAGAAACCGTGAAAAAGAAAGTGTTAAAAAATTTTTAAATTGGTAACTTTGAAGGCAAAAGAAATCCTAGCTATCATTTTCTCAACCCACAATTTAAATAAGACTTCATAAGCTATTGAAATAAAAAAATCATACCCTCTATTCAGGTGGGCTAAAAACTGATTTCCGCAAGTTTTCAGCTCTGTAAGATGGCGTACACTTTCAGGTAGAAGGTGTTTGTTCACAGCTGAAGCAGTTAGATTGAAAATAGAGAAAACATGCACTTGACCAGAAAGGCTCAGTTAGTGCTGGTCGCATGTGATTCCGTGACGTGCACATGCTTGCGTATGAGAAGAGAGTCAACACAAAGCTGTCGACGCTGATGCATCATGCGCAGACTGGAGCTGCCTGGGTCCCATTTTGCAGCCCCTGCCCTCTTCCCTGCCGTGCCCATGATGGTAGGCACAGCAGCATCCATCTGCCCAGTATCTGGCAAGAGGGAGCTGGAGCAGAAGAGGACAGGGACCTTCTGCAGGTCCTTGTGCCAACCAACGTCCAACAAAGCCTTGGGGAAAGGCTCATTCCAGTTGCCCCCCATCCTCTTCTGCCGTATCACCAAATCAAATGCAACCCCATGCGTAAGCAGAGTCTGCTGGTAGGGAGAAAACCAAGAGGCACCATCCCTCCAGGCTTATCTGCTGTGCTCCAGCCTTACAGGGCGCAGCGCATACAAGTCCCACCTTTGCTAATTAAGGACAACATACAGAAAACAGCCTGGGGAGCTGTTTCCAAGGGACTCTTCTGAGATGATGGCGAAATAAAACCAGGCAGGTGGCAACCCTCTGTGCTGCTTCACAGCAGGCAGGGTCTGCCCCGCCACGGGCAGGGAGAGCGCTGTACCCCTCCTCCGTGCTGGCCGTGCGCGCCCCGGGGTGCACCGGGAGCGTGGGAGGCCAGAAGGGCTTCCAGGGCTTCCCCTTGTTACTGCTCTGCACTGGTACTCAGATGAAGAGAGGCCTGGATCTAAATACACGTGGCTTTTCTTTAGCAGAAGCCTAGAGGGCTGTTGGAAAACTGCGTGTCTAGAACCACAGTGCAACAGGAAGATCTGCTGGTAGAAGGGCAAGCTCTGCCTGTCAGAGCTCACCCGCCAGTAAATAAACATACCGTCCAGAACTTTTTGTAGTTCTGGACTGAAGGAAGAAGCCAACAACATCCAGCTTCGGTTTCCTTTTATTTACCAAAACACATTTATTCTGTAAATCTTAGCAAAATTCATGAAAAATAATAAATTACATTTTTCCCCTGACAGTCTTCAAAGCTTTATATCTATAAAAGTGGCTGGGAAATCTGAGAAGCCTAGAGGGCGGGAAAATAATCTCGTAGGGAAATGGAAGCCAATAGACGGTAGTGACTCACGGAGGCACAGAGCTGCAGAGCAGCTGACAGCAAGGTGCCGATTAAGCCTGGAGCCAAGTTTTCCAGGGGCTGTTTTAAGGACAGAGAAGTCGGTGTCCCAAAAATGCAGAGAAAACACTGCAGGGGGTTGGAGGTGACAGTACTGGAATAAGACAAAGACTTAGAAGTGAAAGCATAGACATTGGCCTGGGAAGCAGAGAATATGGTTTGCAGCCAGTATAAACCACTGTAAAAACTAATTCAGTAAATGTTTTTCCAGTTGTATTATTGTGCTTTTGTTCCATAACAATGTCTTTACAGGAATACAAAGCTAAAAAAGCACAGTTGTCCAGTGGAAGCAAACCACTGGGACTCGGGTGACACTGGAGTAGTTTGTTCACTTGAGCATTACCTAGAGCTCTGCTTTTAGGAAGGAGAAAAAAAAAAAAAGTGCATCTGTTGTGAATCAGTTTGTAATACCAGAAGTGATGTTTCCACAATGGTGACTGTTTTGAAAGACACACGCAGAAACAAGGGTAGCATGTCATATCTAGATTTCTTTGAATACCTTTATTCAAATGAACCAGAAATTTTCTAATAATGATTTTTGGCTGTCAGTCAAAACCTAAGCCCAAAGGATACTTGCGGGGTTTTTCCCTTTGTTAATTTTTCTGTTTGGCAGTGAAAGTTAATGCTCAGCGCTCTGAGCCCAAAGCATAGTTCTCAGCTCTGGTAGTATTTTCTGTTTGATTGTGCCCTGAGGTCCAGACCCACTGCACATCAATTACCTGTGTTAGGAGCCAGAAGTACCTCTCACCCATGCAAATATGTGCTCTGTGAAGCTTTCTCATATTGTTTAGTGTAAAATTTGTTTGGGCATTGTGACTGTGTAATCTCCTAATTAATTTTCTATTGATTTACAGAGGCACATTCGGCATGTGTAAAAGCCTTTTGCAGAGTTATCAATAGAAGTTGCAGGAATGACGCTGAATTATAGCTGTCACAGGAGCTATGATCTCACCCCTTGCTCACGAATGAGCTAAGGGAGAGTTGGACAGAGTAAGAACTTCGTCAGCAACCTCCCTTTCTGGGGAAACAGATCAACAGAGAGTATTTAGCCTTCCAAACCAGCTTATGATGATCAACCTTGCTGCTAGTGAGCGCTATCTGGACGTACCATCTTTAGGTAGGACAGACCCAAGGACTCCATAGCTTCTTGCCATCAACACTTTTTAATCCTAATGTCCTCTTTCAAGGATTATTATAATCTGCCTATTTATATTCTCCTGAGTGGACTTTTCATTTGAGAACCATATTTAAATTCATGTACTTGCTGTTCCAAGTTGTGGAGTTACAAGACAGCTTTCTCATCAGGATTTAGTCCTCCATCCTGCAGATACAGCTGGATTTCACTGCCAAAAGTTGTACATCACTTGCTGGAGAGTGGTCAGGCTTGTATATTATTTGAAGGGGCCAGGCATGTTGAAAGGAAGTATGTGGACACAAAATATTATAATATCACATCCTAGAAAGACAGTATAACAACTAAGAAAGGGCTACAGGACGCATGCAGCCAGATATGTTACTGTGATATCTGCCACCTCCGATTTTTCTGTACTGAACTGAAGAGACTGCCTGTATACCTGAGAACTAACTTATGATCATATTGGTTCAAAAAGCTTCCTAAAGACAGTATCAGTAACATAAGATTAAATGCACAGAAGGAATTGATATTTAAAAGTTGTCTGCTCAAGGAAACCCACACATGCAGGCAGAAAGTGTATCCTCATGTCATGCTGGCACGTACATCCCTGGGGACCAGACTTGGAGGGCACAACTGTTACAAGAGCCCATCTGCCTGATGAAGCCCTTTTCCAGAGCTGGGCATAGGCACACGTGCTGTGGGACCCTTGCTGAGCTCACCTAGAAATCAGCACAAAGCTGCTCAGCCCTGCCAGAACCACTGCTGGTGCTAACACCTTGGCTGCCTGAGGAGCTTCGCTGCCAAAGCAAAGGCAATTAACTACAGTGCCTACATCCTCTTGTAACCTGGGTTTCCCTGTCCTCAGGTCTGCTGGTCTGTGGATTGGTCTCCATGATCAACTTCTTCACTTAGTTCCCTTCTCTTCTTTCCCTTAATTTTTATTTTATTTTATTTTATTTTATTTT